>NW_010099592.1:0-9216 GCF_000699245.1 Pterocles gutturalis | reverse complement strand
TACTTCCTCAGCAGCACCTTCAAGCAGGTGAGTGCCCTCCGCGGAGCCCCGGCCCGCGGGCGGGAGGGCGGTCCCGGTCCCGGCAGGCGGGGGGTGGGTTAAAACAGCCCTTCCCCAGGGCAGCTGCTGTTCTTCAAGTGCTGTCCCTGAGCTCCTGGGATCTGTTGCTGTAAGAATTACATTGTAATTGTTACAGAAAGACAAGTTTAAAAAGTTATCTCTGAGAGGGTGTTTGACAGCAACAGTGTTTTAAACCAAAACTGGAAAAAAAAAAAATCTCGAAGGGACTTGATTATTTTGTTGTAACATCTCTTGTGAATTGTGATTCCACCAGCAAAGAGCTTTCAAAAGAGAAATGTGTGCCTATGGTTATCTAATAGAACATATGCTGGCTTGGTGGGTGTAGTGACTGGGTTCAGCTGTGCTAGCTGGTCCTTTGGTGAGCTTGCATTCCCCTGTTTCGCTGGATTATGTTGCTTTCATGCTGCGTACAGCAAAAAGTAAGCTACAGCCAGTGGTACGTTGCTTATGCTATTGACACTCGAGTTTACAAGTGCCAGGCATTTTCAACTGCGGAAAAGCACGTGGATTGGAATGGCAGAAGGAACTTGTATCTTTGGTTGCATTACTGTCTTCCCTTGCAGGAAGAGAGGACAGTGAGAGATCGGAATCTCCTCCAAGTGCAAGAGCATGAGCAGCCGATCATGTGGAAGGTGAAGTTCAGTTCGGGAAACAGCAGTCAGCTGAGTAACCAGTGCAGGAATTCTGTGCAGGGGAAGCTCCTCATTACAGATGAACTGGGTATACTTGATACTAAGAATTTACTCTGTGTGTTGCAGTGTTGAGTGCTGCTTTGCCTGTCTGATTGTGATGGGACTTCAAAGTAACAACTGCTCTTTATTAAGGCATTCTTACTGCTCAACCTCAGCTGTTGGCATTTGATCCTCAGACTGGATTAATTTTGCTGTGGCTGCAGGCGCTGCTGATCTGATTCTGTGCGCAGCAGGCTTGGGTCCAGCTGGACTCCGCTCAGGCACCTTATGAGTGTGGCTGTGCTGTTTCCAGGACCACCTCAGAGTCAAAGAACTCCTGTTACCTTTGCAGAGAACTCAAACATTGAGTCCTGCTCGACTGAGTGTGGTTGCTTGCAGAGCTGTTTTGTATCACCCTGCGGTGTATTCCTACTGTCTGGTACGTTAGCGAGAGTAATCAGGGAAATCTGATGGGCCGTGTATGGAGGCAGCTCAGGGCTGGTATAACTAGTGCTCAGTCACAGTTAATAAGCTCATCTGACCCTTGTAAATGCAGGGATATTTCTTGCAGGTTTTCAAATTAACCACTTGTTTTCAGTGCATGGAGCCCTTCCTGCCTTGCACGTATGCTTCCCCAGTGTGCTTGTTCCTCAGGCACTGGACCTTTCTTGACCAGAAATCAAGGTTGTAGAAAAACCACATCTGTGATATGCATCAGTGTTAAATTCACTGCCTGAATTATGCTTACTGCTGATTCACTAAGGTCTCCAAAATCACAGATCTGTTTCACACTCTAACACTCTGGTAGTGCAGTTTCCATAAGGACATATGCTGTGGTTCTGTACTATGAAGGATTCCACTCAGCAATGAATATTACAGCTATCCTGCATGGATAAATCTATGTCTCTTCATATTGAGCTCTAAAGAGTTATCCAGACATAGACCAGTTCAAAGAACGTATTTCATAGTTTTTTCCAGTACAGTCATCACCAATCACCTTTCCCCTTCCAATCACAACAATGAATTCTGCCAAAAAGAAATCAGAACTTAAACATTCTGCATTTAAATACTCATACTGTATACACAGCATATTACAGTAGGTACGTAACAGCCGTGCAGAAAACACCAGGCTGTTGTGAAACTCAGCTCTCTGTCCAAGTGTTATTTCAAAGAATTGCTTGTTAGGACTTCAGTCAAGTTGAGGGGGATCATAATCTTCTAAATGATAGATAAACCTGTTCTTAAGTAATGTGATTCTTACTATAGATTTCTATAGACCATAAAAAGGAGTACGTCTTGCCAGTTGTTACTACTGTTCTTGTTTTTTCAGGCTACATCTGTGAGAGGAAGGACCTCCTGGTAAATGGCTGTTGCAATGTCAACATGCCCAGTACGAAGCTGTACAGCTGTGACAGCTGCCTTCCCAATGGCTGCTGCAGCGTGTATGAGTACTGCGTTTCCTGTTGCCTGCAGCCCAGCAAGGTGCATAGACTTCCTCCTGCTTTTCAGGTGTTCTCAGGCTCCTCTGTGGCTAAAAGCGCTTGTCTTTGAGGAGGTTTTTCCTTAGAGGGGGCAGTTCCTTTTCTTGGAAGGATGAGGAGAGCCTGCAAGGGCCATATGGCAAGCTATAAAGCTTTACAAAAAATTCATCATTTCTACCTTTGAGAGGAAATACTGGGAGCCTTGCAGAATGTTTCAGCTTCAGGGGAATTGCATTTGCTGAAGGGAAATGATTGCAGAAAAGCTATTCCAACCAGTATCAGTTTTGTACTTAGCACTTCCTTGTATTCTGTTAGCTTCTCTAGGCTCTCTTCCTACTGCTGGGGTTCTGTGATGTGTTAAACTTTGAGTGCTTGCTAGAAGTTCCAAGTGGAGTTGCTTACTATTCCTCTGATACCTGAGCTGTGTAGGTTGACGTGGGCTTTGATTACTCCTTGTTGAAGTAAGGTGTTTGTGGCTTTTTGTTTTGTCTTCTTTTTTGCTAACCACTTTAGCAACATCTTCTGGAACGTTTCTTGAACCGGGCAGCTATTGCTTTCCAAAACCTCTTCATGGCGGTGGAAGATCGCTTTGAGTTGTGTCTTGCGAAATGTAGGACTTCATCACAGGTAAGATGCAAGTACATGTCCAGGACTCAAAAACAGAAAAATATGCAAAAAGCACCCTTGGAAAATGGGGCTTGGTCCTATGAGTGGCTGGTCTGTTGTGCTTGCCTGCATACGGGCATTTTCGTAAATGTTGAAGCTATGGCTGAGACCTAATCTGAAGGCAATGCTCTGATTTGTAAGGTGAAATAGTAACATCAGTAGTAAATGATGGGCAAAGTGCATATTTACAGCAGGATGAGTTGTACACGCTCTTTAGAAAAGAGATACTTAACTAGAAAGAGACTAGCTGAGTTCAGGGGCTGGTGAAGGTATCAGATGAGTTCTGGGGAAGATCTCCTAAGGATGAGAATAGTGAGAATTGTTCCCAGTTGCTTCAGAATGCTATTTACTTTATGGTACATTTTTAGACTTGCCAATTCAAAAAGTATGTTGTAATTTTTTTGCTTTTTAAGAACAGAGGTGAACTTCCGTTACCCATTTGCTTTTATTAGAAGTTTTGGTCTAAGCAGCCCTCTTAGAAAGTGCTGTTGGAGGTGTCATGCAGTTTGAGTACTTAGTATTGCAAACAAAGGACATAATTCCAAATGTCTCTGAAGTTGTCTTTTTTTTACCCATAGTGTCTGAGCTCTAGCTTTATCAAGATAAACGCACACATCTCAACTCAAGCAGCAACTGAGATGCCTTGCTTAAGACATATGATGATACTGCCTAAGCATATATAATTTTTTTTTTTGACTATTTAATCTGTTCCCACCTACTTGAGTCTCCTGAAAAGGAGGTTCTGGGTATGGTTCAACATTCAAGTGCTATAATACAGCACCTGTTTGCCATATGTTGGCAGTACAGAGTTGTTTGACTCCAGATTATACGCTAATGTGTAGAAGAATTTGGGAAACTTTTTTCATACGCTCTGGGTTTTGGCCTTCAGCGAAGGGATGTATTGTTTCAAGGTGTGTATTGTTAAAGCTTCTCCTCCTCTTCTTGACAGAGCGTGCAGCATGAGAACACCTATAGAGATCCAACTGCAAAATACTGCTATGGCGAATATCCCCCAGAGCTTCTGCCTGTTTGAAAGCTGCATGATCTAAGCAACAAAGGGAAGGAACTGGAGACTAGAATCCAAAAGAACAAGACAACAGCTGTTGCCTTACAAGAGCCTCAGTGTAAATGGGTTACGTTGTTTCTGGGGGCAAAGCCAGAGGTGTACAGTGTAAGCAAGGGACTCACATACTCTGGGATTGAATCTTCCTTTCTTCAGTGTGTTATGCACCTGCTTTGGAGTACTAGCAGTGTACTAGAGTACTAGTACATTCTTTGAATACTTTCTCTAAATTTTAGGATGCACAGAGTTGATTGAGAACATAAAACATCACAGAAAAAATATCTCATATAGCTTTGCAGCTGTACATGGAGGTTCAATCGTGTCTCTGCAGTCCAGAGACTTTCCAGAGTGCCAGTAATAATTGGAGGATTTTTGCTTTTAGAGAGTAAAGCATGCCTGTTGTGCTTCTCTCTCTAGAGCACTTCTTTACGTGCATGATGTACACTACATATGTAATTATGAATTATTGATTTTATATGGATTACTAGCTGTAAGTATTGATGCTTTGCATAGCTAGTTGTTGATGCCTTTCTGTCCCTGTTTTGTTACGTCAAGTAGAAAGCATATTTTAGATCCTGACTAAAATTGGTGGTTTTTTCCTCAGTCTAAAGGAATTGTACTGGGATTTGTCCTATAGTGCTTACATTCCTCTTCGTGAGTTTAAAGCATTTAGAACTCCAATGGAGTTATTCTGTCAAAGTCCCATGACACGAGAGAAGAGCAGGGACCTGCCTGGGGTGAGATGTTTATTGTCTGTAAACACTTTCTCTGTTACTCTGCAACAGTTTCCTCAAAGAGGAGTCTTAGTCTTGGGAACAGCTCTCTGCGAGTCCACTTTCTGACAGGGAGCATTGAAGATTTGTTGCTTGAACTTGTTCAGGCCTTGGTAATTCAAATGTACTCCTGGTTGTGCAGGAGGCGAAAGGGTGGAGTTGTTCCAGGATTTCAGTTTAATGATATCCTTGTGCGTGAAGTAATTAGAATGTCAGAACATGGCGCAAGCCCTCCTCTGAGGACAACTGTGTTGCACGAGTTCATTTAAACAGTCATGATGGTTTTGATTTGCTGTTTGACAGACTTGCTACTCTAGAATTTCAGTCTGAGCAGATTGGCTCTAGAACAGGATTGGTTCTCCCACAATTTCTCCTAGCTATCTAAAGTTGTAATTTAAATGGTCTCCCTTGTGTGGCCACACAACACAGAAGAGAAGGGTAGAGAACCTGTAAAATACTAAGTTTGTGCTCCCCCTGCAAGTCACTGGGCAAAGTTCAAGCACTAGACAAAATTGGGCTGTTCTTTTCTATATGGAGAGCCTCATTTCTCTTGTTTTTCCCCCATCCATCTCCTCCATGATTTTGACTTTGTGTGTGCGTGTTTAAACTGATACTTCCTATTCCCTGACTGAAATAAAACAACCTGCAGAGGCAAAAAAAGAAAAGAAAAAAAAAAAGAAAAAAACCAAGCACAGGGATGGAGTATCCTGGTGCAAAAGATCTGTAGAATGCTATTGCAATTACATATGATATAAACGAGAAGTAGTGTTACCAGCCATCTGATAAAATCCACTTGCATTGTTTTCATTGTTCCTTCCCAGAAGTCATCAAGGGAGATAATGGTACTGTCAGCAGATTCTCTTGAAAATCTTGTTTTTCCAAAAGCTTAAAAGCTTTAGCATTAGCAGTTTATCCAGTTGAAAATCTGTCTCCCCTTTGCTGCCATCCTATGGCAACTTGCTGCAGCGGACATGATACGGTGTGAAGATGCAGTGTGAAATGCTGTCTTCAGAGGGTAGCAGAGGTTACTTCTCTTTTCAGTGTTAAACAGATTCTTCACCCCTGTTCTAGCACTTCATAACTGTTTTCCTCAGGGAAGGCAATCAGGTTAGTCTATTTGCTGAGATGTATTCTAGCACTTAGTGTTTTTGCACCACAACTGATGAGATCAAGATACCGATGGCTTGCTCTTGCTTTCTTTTCCCACTTGGTATTAGTTCATTAGTAGGTGATACCAATGCTTGAAGCAGTAATTGTAAGAAATCATAAGAACCAACCTAATTTGGACAATATTAGTGGGAATTCCTGGCCCCTTTCTCTCCTAGAAAAATGGGATGTGATCAGAAGTGCATTGTGACCATTGTCCATTCAATGGGACAGAAACTCCATCCTCCCTCCCTGGTTGTTGAGCTGTTGAACTAGTGTCTGTACTATATGCTAAATCATTAAAAAAAATCCATCTGTGTTCCATAATACTGCCTGTTTGCATGTCCTTCCTTGAACTACAAGGCAGCTGTACCAAAATGTAAGTTTGAAGAATGCAGTGGAGCAAAGAGGGATGCTAACTTGAATATGTGTAATAGAGGCAAGCAAGCAGAGGCAAATAGGGAATCTGTTTCATTTTGATCTAAGAAACAAGCATGCTTGTCTCAGTGGTGCACAGAAAAATCTGTCCTTTTGCAAAAGTGGATTGAGCAGGGGAAGGAATGCAAATGATTGCTTCATGTTGTGAAGAGAGGTGAGAAATGTCAAATCTCTGCTTCCTGGTAATACTTCTGTGTAGTTTAAGGGATGTCCAGCCCTCTTGCAAAAAAAGCCCAGTGATTCTGTGGTTGTCAGTGCCTGTCTGACATCTCCTTTCTATTTGTCAGCTGAGAGACTCGGGTTGTTGACTTGGGTTTGGCAGCAGATTTAATGAGACCATTTGATGGAGCGACTAGCCCTGCTTATCTGCACCGAGGTCAATGCTGGGGATAATTGAATGGGTTGTATACTCCTTGATTTCTGTAGTTTACAAGAATATTAATGCTTGTGAAAAATGGTAGCAGCTGAGATCTAATGAGGAACAGGTATAATACTTAGCTGTACCAATTTAGAAACAGTAATCTATGGCAGAAGGGCAAAGCAGTAACTGCCATCTTTGCTGAATTTAAAGTTGAGCCATTGGCCTTGAAAGAACCTGCTGTACTGTTCCATTGGGATGGTACATGGAGCATTAGATAAAAATTCTTATTGTGATGGGCTGGAGTTCTGAAAAGGCAAAAGCAGGCTTCTGGCTTGAGGCCAACACAAACAGCTGATGAAACAAACAGCTTATGCATCTCAGAATCTCACTCATTGTACTCACAATTCTTCACTCTATCTCCTGTATGTGTTCAGGCTCTAATCTCTTGGAGAACTTTCTAACAAACTGTATTAGGAGTCGATTTCTGAATATAAAGCACTAAGCACAGCAAATCCTAAACATGAGTTTTTGTTCTGATTTGCTTTTGAAAAGCAAATGCTTTTTTTACTTCCCTTGTCATTTACGCAGACAGGCTTGAGCTTTAGGATTTGTTCTGTCTTGTGCTAGTCACTTAAACTGCAAACACACTAGATCCTTTAACCTACCACCATAATGTGATATTTGTTCTTCAGTTATTCTAGTAAGGAGAGGTGGGGGAGGAGGTGAAAAGGAATTTTCTAACTCAGCAAGTTCCACAGAAGATGGGAGTTCAGCAAATTATTGGTGCTTTAATAAGAGCCCTCTGCATTTCTTTACAACCCAAGGCAAACAACTAACTATATGCAGAGGAGGAAAAATGCCAACTTCAAAACCTGCAGGGAATGATGGGAAAGTATTTGGTTCTTCATTTTTGATCTGTGTCTAATTAAACAGGCAGTTCTATCTAATATTTTTGGTCAAATAAGGTCTGACTTATAGCAATATACATATTGTCTACATGATGTTTTCCATTTTCAAGGCAGTCATATGGCCACAGATTTTTGTTAGAAATCATGGGTCTTAGTAGATTAGAAGTATAGGTCTTAAGCAAGAATTCTCAGGATGCCTTCAGATTGAAACATGTTGGTTGCTGTGGTCTGCTGTTTCGCCTATGGTAAAATAACACAAGGTTGCAGAGCAGAGAAAATTAAGAAATTAATTCTGGCTGAAAAGCTTGCCTGGTCGAAGCTCTTCTAGTATGTATTTCAATTAAGGGGATAGGAGACCACAAGCTATAGTTGCAAATGGATGGGAGGCAAGTGTTAGTTTTTCCACAGATGAGATTACAATTACTCTGTTTCTACTGTTAACAGTTGAAATGAGGACTAGCACCTGATTTCTTGCCAATTTAATGGAAGTTTCTAATAAAATCCATCTCTAATTTATCCCATATGTTTTCTGTCTCTCCGTGTGCACCTACAGAGTAAGGCAATAATATACAATAATAGGAATCAAGGTAAATGGGAATCATATGTCAATTGTCTGCAGTCTGTTTCTGTCCTGCACAAAATCTGTTTAGATTTTAAACTCCTCCAAGGAAAAAGACAACTCTATGTTTGTAGTTCCTATGATTTCTGACCATGGCCTCACCTGGAGCCTTTAATGTACCTATTGATATGAATAATACCTGTCTTACACAGATATTAAATATCACCATTTGAAGAAGTGGGATAAGGTTGGGTATGAGTCACAGGTGTTTTAACCCACCCACACACAAGGTAGCATCCTCAGCTATTGCCATTATCATATGCATAAAAATACATCCATCATCTGTGTAAGATGGTACTGGGTATGCTATATCCACATCTTCAAACTGAAAAATGTAGATTATTTGCAAACTACAGTTACAGACCTGCTTTGTAATAAAAGTTGTGTTATCTCAGGAAATAAACATGTTAAAACATGGATGAACAGGGTCCTAATTTATCTAAATCGCTGATGCCTTAAAAATACACATTAAATTAAAAACCCTCAATCCTCAAATGCATACAAAAATATGAGTAAGCAAAGTTAATAGACCTCTCCCGCTGCCTTTCCCTCTGCTCCCCTTCTCCTGTCAGCCCAGGCGCTCGTTTGCAGAGGCCTGCCTGGGCCGGTGCACCAGCGCGGCGCAGCCAGCAGAGGTTACCCCAGCACAGGGATGCAGGCTGCTCTCCCCCGGGGAGCCAGGCTGCCACAGCGCCCTCGGACCTGAATTTCACTCGGCTGAACGGCAGGCAAACCTACAAATACAGAACGCGAGTCATTACATTGCTCCAGGAAAAAGTGAGGAGCATCTGGACTTACTCTTGTACCTTTGGCCTGGCCACCCAAACCCACTAAATACACTCACCTTGGAGGGCTGCCAGGGCTTTCAACCTCTTGGGCGGTCATGGGTGCTGATGTGGGGAAATAGCCACGGTATTGGGGCAGCCTGATTGACAACTGCAATACTAAAATAACAATAATAATAATTTAAAAAAATCTGACCCTCACAGTAGGGGTGAACCTGGAGAGC
>NW_010099591.1:365-643 GCF_000699245.1 Pterocles gutturalis | reverse complement strand
ACTCCCCCCAACATTTCTTTGAAAGAGATACCCAGCCGCATTTCCATTTTAAGGTTCAGCTATACAGTTTGCATAACAACCGCTTGGCAGCCCCCCCAACCCTCCCCCTTACACTCCGTTAACAAGCTGTAACGTATAGCTGCAGGTTGCTATAATCTCATTAATATTTTGGAAACTTGAATATTGAGTATTTCAGACCTCTCATTCCCCATATGCCAGGCCACTCCCGCTATGCTGGCTGGTTCCTTTCTCTCCATTATTAGCAATTAGCTCCTACC
>NW_010099591.1:0-277 GCF_000699245.1 Pterocles gutturalis | reverse complement strand
CAAAGAGACAACATTTCTTTAAGTAATGAAGATGGATAAATCGCTTTATTGAGCTTGCGACAGTGTTTGTTTTGCACAGACTAGCGCAAAGTTTTGTTTTGTTTTAACAAGAAGGGGGGACGCCCACCAGCTCCCTGGAAGCAGTTTCACCCCGTTTGCTCCTTCGTGGGGTTTGATAATCTTAAACGGGCTTTTATTTGAAAAAGCGATTCAGAAGCGCACTACCCGAGCGTTAAATTTGGGCTGAACGCTAGATATCCTCCGGGGTGTGCAAAAC
>NW_010099590.1:0-5830 GCF_000699245.1 Pterocles gutturalis | reverse complement strand
GGTCTTTCCCAACTTTAATGATTCTATGAATCTATTATTCTATGAGTTCTGCACTCAGAGTGACTGCAGGATCTCTGATTTTAACTGCTAAGTTCAAGATAAGCACTAACATAAATACAGATCCTTAATCAAACAAAGGATTTCAAAGCACACTTAAGGACATGAATAGCTCTACTAAAGTTAATGGCTCTGCTACTGGCCTAAGCTGATATCCTAGTTAACCTACATAAAGGCAAAAATGTAACAATAATCAGATATAACCTGAAAAGGAGAATGTATTTTTAGCTAGACATTTAAAAAAAAAATAGCAGGACAAGAGCTTTCACCACAGCTCCCTGAACTTTCAGCACTAGATTTAATGTCGATGTAAGGTACATAATTTACACTGTACATTTTGGGTATAATGTGTAAAATACTTGTTTCCATAACAAGCTGTCATTGTACAATGAATGGGATTTCTGCAGGGGTTTCTGGGTTACATATTTTTGGAAGTTTCTATTTTCGAAATTATTAATTGCTATTATAATTTCTGAGAAACCGTGTAGTGTAATAACCAGGCACCAAGTATATAATTATTATTACTCTGAAGTATGTTTTTCGAACTATGAGGACATGGCCTTTCTTGCATGCTTAATTGTATTCAAACATCTCAGAAGTATGTTCAGTCAAGAGGGTTCATGTAACAGCGATTCCTCCAACCCCCAGTTTTCTCCAACATTCTATATTCTTGTGTCACATACCTGCATTTTTGCCTCAGGCACCTGTTCTTCTTGCTGACTGCTTTCATTCTCCAGGACTTCCACTGCTGTATAGATAATGGTTCTTCTACATTTTACAGACTTCTTTTCCCTCCTTACCTAAAGAATCAGCAGTCAGGCATCATCAGTTCTTCAGGTTTGCTGAAAGAAAAGTAGCAGAACTTTAATTTCAGAGTAAATTTAGTAGTGCCTTTTAGGGTTTTCTAAGGCAGATCTTTTAACCTGCGTGGATCCTTCACACTGGGGTTAAGCGTGAAAACCCAGACATTCTCTTGGCAACTGCATTTATGATGATGGTATCTCTTTTCTGAACTGCTAAATCTGGATGAGGAAACAGATCCTAAAGTTAGGACTCATTATAGCACAAATGCAGAGAATATCAATTTTTTAGACTAAGAATCAAACTAAGCCCTTATACTGAGATTCTGCTGAAATAGCTGTCTCAAAGGCAAAAAGGATCTGTTTTCTTTAGGTAGCAGGCAAACGATGAATTTTGGGGCTCATGTCCAGTTTGGAGTTGGAGCCTGGGATAGACACAATTCCTTAGAACCCCATGACAGAGTGCTAGAAGTGTTCCAAAGACTGTGACCGAGCATCTTGTGGGTTGTAAGAAATTTGTCCTGCAGGCCTTTGGCACCATATGTCTAGCAGGTAGCTGACAGCTGTTCAGACTGAGTGCAAATCAAGAAGAATTTAAATAAAGAGGAGCAGCTTCTACAGAAAAGCACATCAGCAGTGTGATTTAAGCAGAATGCATGCACTACGGTGGGCAAAAAGGAAATTTGCAAGTGACATTGCAGGATGTCCTCACATCTGTCCTCAGGAATATCTAGGTATCTTTCCAAAAGAGCCAGCCAGGAGGAATCCTGAATCATACTTATTAGTATCACTCTTATTAGCTGGAATTGCCTTGACTTGCACAACAAGGCATTTGTCTCTTCTTTTCTTCTTCTTAAGTAAGTAGAGGAAACAAAGACAGGTACTTAATCCTGTGTAGCACTTTGCATGCAATAAGTGCCTTTAGAAAGTGTTTATGTTCCAGAAAGTATAGAATTTGTTGAATTACATTTCAATAACTGTCCTCCTGGTTCTTTTCAATGCACAGCTATATACTTTGTTGATTTGCATAGATGTAGCTGTGGTACAGTTGTTCATGTGGCATGCATTTCAAGCCTGTAGCGTGTTGATAACAATTACTAAACATGCATTAACTCTTCACAAGTCATTTGCATCTACCATTTATGCATGAGCAAACACTGTTTCTAATAACTTTGAAGCTGACAGGCTAGTCCTTTTCACCACTGCCTTGTATCTCAATTCTTAAATGACAGTATAATCCACAAAAGAAATGATGCTGGCACCAAGCGTGTTCAGTCAGTTAATTACACAGTTACACAGTTTTACTGAAACATAGGGGTTAAATGTGAGCATACAGGGTAAATGTGGATGCATACAAACAGACGTCTTTTGATTTAATTATTTTTTTTTCCCTAAAAACTGGTGTGACAATCTTTCTGACCTTTCCAAAAGACTATCTTACAATAGAAAATGAGCCCGAGTAGTTTTAAAGAGAGGTTTAGTAGGTCTTTTAAAACTAAATGATTGTGTGCAAAACCTTGGTCTTTTAACACTATTGTAGGTAATGGATTGTGTGCAAAACTTTTTCTTAAGGTACTACACTGAGTGTGGGTGTTATAATGTGCAACAAGAGTTTAAAGTTACTTCAATGTCACTATTGAAATACTCCAACACAAGGAGAGGTGTTTCAGATAAGAGAATTTGACAGTTAATACATTTCTTAGTCTGATTAAACTCTCTTTTAGGAACATGCAGAACTTTACATAGTGATATTATTAATATAGATCCTATGCTTATTTGCAGAACATCAGGAACTATGAATTTAATCACTTTGGAGACTGTTTTTTAGGTTGAAACCTCTGTAAGAGTTTTTCACCCACTGATATCAGCAATGAAAATCTTATTGGCTTCAGTGACCTGGGATTAAGCTTTAATCTCTTAGGCAATGACATTAGAGAACTGTAGAATCAACTACTATCCACATACACCTCCCTCTTTGGTCTTTCCATACACCGCATAGATACCTGTATTCTAATACGGATACCTCTGCTTTCTGTATTGATCAATCCTTTCAGGGATTACAGGACATCTACTCTGTCCTGCTGGGTTTTTTATTCAGCTTTCGGGTCATTGCTACAGCACTTTCATTTTAGCAAAAAGAAAGAAGGAGAAAAAAAGTCATACACACAGCTCGGCAGTGCTTTGCATGTGGAGATCCGTCAGCAAAGGCACAGCTAGATAGGAAACGCAAGTAATAAACTGTGAGACAGCATTATTAATATGATTATGTTTATTATGATCAGTACATGCCATTGCTGTTTGGACAAGCTATTTATCTAAGATACATAAAGCCTAATACTGCCCAGGCTGATTATACTTGCCAGTAGTACTATGTTTGAAGGGGCACAGGTTTCTAATAATTTTCTCATTTAATTTTGATAAATAAGACACTTCATTGCACATGCATTTCTCTCAAAAGTCTTCATTTTAGAGCCTCCACCAAGGCATAATTGTCTGAATTTGCCAGCATCTAGATCAGCCTTGTAAGGATCATCTGTCACACTCAGTATCTGTAAAGGAGAGAGAGGTGAGGGAACTGGAACGTTAAGGAGGACAGACTATAGTTTTCTTCCTCTGATGGTTCATCTGTTTGTTATTTGTCTGCTGCTGGGTTTGCTACCTTAAGTTTCTGTATTTCAAAATGGAATGAGAATCACTAGTCTTTTCAGAAGGAAGAAAATCAAGTACCTTCCACAGTTCTGGTCACTGGTATCAGAAGGGAGAAACCTTTTATACCAAATACCTATTTTGGCCTTATTTCCTACAATGAGCTGAGGATATATGCCTCTTTACAACAGTGGAAAAGGAAAGAACAACAAAGACCTTTCTGCATCCTTTAGAAATTGGTCTTTCTTAGGAGCCCTGTAAACCTCCACACCTTCTGGATGACCATCAAAGCCTTCAAGATGTGACAGGCAATTGAAATAAGAACCATCTGTAATTACAAAGGTTGCAGGACATGCAATCCTTTTTAAAATTATGTTTTCTAATAGTGTGAATTAAATCAATTGATAAGAAAAACTAGTTTGGTGAGCATTGAAACTAATGAAATCTGATTTCTAGTCACTGTGGGTCTTGCGGCTGCCTGGATTTTTAATTGAATTAATCTGAAAGCTAAGGCATGGGTTCTTCTGCTAATAGATATCTAAAAATACATATTCACTTTCCTGGAAAATGCTTGGTAAAGGCTTTCATAAAATTTTGTCAGCTATTTCTCATTAGAAGTTCTGTTTTTCAGTCATAACTCCTCCTCTAGTAAAGCAGATACTTTATGAATCAAATATGTTTGTTTTTAAAGAATTTATAATAGCTTTCTCCAAGGTGGATCTTCTGATGTTTGGTAATCACTCATGCCAGTCTGCTTTCTTTCTCTTTTTTTTCCCTTCTGAAGGGATATTAGCTCAATCTGTCTTCTCAGCCAGCTCTCTTTACAAAACATGCTGGACTTAATATCTCTGAGCTCTCTGTTTGGTGGGTTTTTTTGTTTTTGTTTTTGTTTTGTTTTGTTTTGTTTTGAATATGGTATCAATCACTTGAAAAAAGCCTACAAATTTGCAACAAGATGTTTGAAACATGCACACATACAGAGTGTTACTGCACCAAACTTATTACATTAAGAAAGTAGACTAAAAAGAGCAATAAAACCAAAGAAATAATATCTTATACAGCTATGAAGTATCTATTGTGTAATTGAACAGCAGAGCTGGACGCTGGATCTTCAGATCTCCATGTTGCACTACTGCAAACTAAAGAAAGGACTAATGTCCCTGGGCTGATCATTAGGAAAGTTCTTGTTATATTTTGCCTATGGTTTACACAACTATTTCCTAGTGATCAGGATAACGTCTAAGATCAGGAATTCATGGGAATTATTGCTGAATCAAGAGAAATGCACATGGGTAGGTGTTCCCAACAGTGGACACAGCAGCAGTTGCAAGCAAAGGAAAGATAGCTGAGTCCACTCCTGCACTCTGAAATACAATGAATGCTGAGATGGAGGCAGGTCTGCCCTTACACATTCATTTAGTAGTAGTAGGATCTCTGAAATACAAAACACCGCCAAAAGCAATCAGCAGAACCTGTCCCGTTACTCATGATCAACCAGCTTGCTGGTGCAAGGCTTTTATAGGAGTCTTTTTCCCATTTGGGCATTGCAAGGTCAGCCAGCACTGCAATAGGACACATGGATGGTGTGTGGGCTGTCCTTCGAAGTCCTGTATGCCTGGCAGCTCTGGCTTCTTCTGGCAAGTGCCGAGCGAAGGGGGTGGTGTGAGCAGTGACACGTTCTGTCCTGGCTGGCTCGCCAAGAATGTGCTGCCAGGTAAGAAAGCAGCTGTCTGTGACCTTGGCCAGCTCTTACACCGTGAGAGGGGTGAGAAGAGGCCTCTTCCCACAGACCCTTCACTGCCGGCACTTGCTGGACAGCTGACACCTCTTACATTTAAGTGCATTAAAAAATAAATGACTATTGAAATATTTCATGTAATATATTATTTCTGAGGTGTAAGACACCTAAAAATACTACATAGATATCTTACCGAAGGAGCTCCCTTTTCTTGTCTTTGTCACATATATCTCACTTTTATTTGCTATCGAAAGAGATTAGCTGCTGGGGCTGCAGTAGCTCAGGCTGCTGGTGCTGATGATAGCCATTTGTTCCTCTGCCACCGCTAGTACGGCACATTGCAGACGATTGTTGTGCTCTACTGTGTTAAGGCTTTCCGAACACAACCAGGGGACATGTCTGTCCTCATGTCTTAAGCACATTGCTGTCTTCTTTTTCATGCCCCTAACACAACAAAGATGCAGAAAAAGTGGAAATTGAAACAAGTGGGTACCTGGTCTCAAACATATTTATACCAGTCCTAGAGCGACTATAGCACCATTGAACACCTCCCCTCCATCCACCCCGTCGGTGCCTCGACTCTGGCGGC
>NW_010099589.1:0-4007 GCF_000699245.1 Pterocles gutturalis | reverse complement strand
GTCATCAGCTTGTTTAAATTTTCCTGTGATATTACAAAGTAAAGTTCAGATCAAGAAATGAAAGATCTGCATCCCTGCAGCTGCATGTATTTCAACCATGGAAAGGTGTTAATAATTTGTCAGCTTTAAACTGGATTGTAAAATTTCCATATTATCGTACAAAATCTTATGCGTTCGTTCATCTTTTGCTGTTGAACGTTACTCTTAAAAGGGAATATAATTTGGCTACTATGTCATCTTACCTTTGATTTACATCAGCTGGGATGTAACTACTTTAATACCCTGAGTCTCATAGCTTTGAATAATGAACGATTCCCTTGCTTGCCTTCCTGAATCAATATACTGGCTAGGCTTGCATATGTGATAATCCTAAAGCCAGCCTCTCTCTTTTACAAACCTGCTCCATTATTCATGAATCATGAATGGTAGAAATACTGAAAATATTCCGAAATCCAAAATCTCTAATTGGTAAAACATTCTGAACTCTGTGCAACAGCTGAAAGAAATTTACTTATTTCAATGTCATATTTAGCTTTAAAAATAGAGGTGTATGGAAAAAAAATCTGAATTACAACATCCTCAACAATTTTAAAGAGTTTTAATTTTGATGAATTAATTAAAGAATATCATTCCATGTTGAAAAAGAGAAGAAACTGGTCCATCATTTAAATGGAAAGAAAATGTACCCGTAGTACCTAATCTTCTTCATACTATTGCTATAGGACTTCAAGGGTTATAACATTGCTTTTCACATTTTAAATTCCCTTTCTTCAAGTAGAACGGAAAAGGGTACGCACCCGGAAAAGAGCTGAGACCGTCTGGAAGGAAGAACCCTTCTTCTTGCCACCCTTTTTGCCACCACCACCCTCTGTTAATGAAAGAAGGGGAAAACAGTATTAAAATATTGATGTTGAACATTGAACTACAGAACAGAAAATACTTTTTAAACATTTAGGCTTTCCTATTGGATTTCCTGTCAGAATTTTCCTACATTGAAAATACAATTTTCACAGAGCTGACCTGCATCTGCTCCACCATAGTTGGCAAAGAGTAAGGCCAGTGTCTTCACAGATGATTTCTGATACAACCCAATGACAGTTTCATTCAGGGGGTCCTTGTTCTTCTCCAGCCAGCCAGTGATATTGTAGTCCACTGTGCCAGCATAGTGCACCAGGGAGAAGTGGGCCTCAGCCTTGCCTTTGGCAGGTTTGGGCTTCTGGAAGTTGCTGGACTTGCCCAGATGCTGGTCATAGAGCTTGTTCTTGAAAGAGGTGTCAGTTGCCTTGGGGAACATGCACTCCTCTTCCAGGATGGAGAAGATGCCCATGGGCTGGAAAGACATTATAACAAACCACAGGAAGAAATAGATTCCTTGATTGGAAAGAGGCTAGTATTAGGACAGAAAGTTGTAAAACAAAGAAGAAGATATGGTTGATTCCATCCTTTTCTGGACAGTTTGTCACAGAAAATTAACTGAGGTTCATCATTTTTCATCCTTGGTGTTTCAACTGTACTTGTTGAACTTATTTTAACCATTCCAGGCAAAATTACAAATTACAGAAATATGGAGCACTTGAAAAAATTAATTTTATCATTTTAATCCATACATTAAAAAATTCTTCTTTTATCCCTCAATAACTAGAAAAATCCAATATTAAAGGACCTGAACAGGAAGGATACCTTCTCAATGAGCTCAATGCAGGCAGCCAGGTCCATCCCAAAGTCAATGAATGTCCATTCAATTCCTTCCTTCTTGTACTCCTCCTGCTCCAGCACGAACATGTGGTGGTTGAAGAACTGTTGCAGTTTCTCATTGGTGAAGTTGATGCACAGCTGCTCAAAGCTGTTGAACTGCCCAAAGCAAGGAGAGGCACACAGGTTCTCAAGGTGAAGCAAATGCCACAGGGTTTTGCTAGCATTCGGGAATTGCTTTTGGAAGTCCCCCAGCCGACACAACCCCTCCTAACCGTACTGTAACAGCATGTGTTCCCTTTGCAGGACTTCTGTTGCAAAATTTACTGTCCACCAAGGAAATTTTTCTTATTACTTTTCAAATGAAGCTAAAATAAACATTTATTTTTTACTGTGCCATTCACAACCAAGTCCTTCAGCAACCTTAGCTACAGCACTGTGTAGTTGATTCAGCTCTCTGACCTCCCAGAGAGTAGAAAACTCCTTGGTATCCCACTCAGGAATTTCTCTGCCCTCCGGTCAACAATGCTGGGCTTTCTCTGCTCTGACACAGAAGTCCTGGCATTATTGCTGCATTCACAACATAGGAAACATGCTGTGAACTTTCCCATAGCATGATGCTTTCATTGGCTCTTCCAAGAGCGTCCACACCTTTGGCCCACATTCTGTGTGAGTCTTAGTTCTAGAGCTATCTCTTTGTCTCCAAAGCCTTTGCAAGCTCCTGGGACTCTGAGATCTTTTGTCAGAAAGCAGAGCTTTCTTCTACCTGTTGACAACGATAGAATCAAAGTGTTTGTTTCTAAGGCCATATGAGGGTGCTACCGTGACAGAGCAGAGGGAGAGGTTTCTAGAAAACTGCAGATGAGGAGGACAAACTTCTGAATCTTCTTTAAAAGAAGTGTGCTTCAGAGTCCTCATGGTTGCTCCCTAGCCCCCCTTGACCATGGTGCCAAATCCTTGTTCCTTACATCAAAGATCTCAAAGCCAGCAATGTCCAGGACACCAATGAAGTACTGTCTGGGCTGCTTGGTATCCAGCTGTTGGTTGATGCGAATAACCATCCACAAGAACATCTTCTCATAGACAGCTTTAGCCAGGGCACCAACTGCATTGTTCACCTAAAAGCAGAGAAGGAAGGATCAGAGTTACCTCCCAGGGTCAAAGGAGAACCCTGAACTCCTCTTTGAAGTAATTTTCCAACTATCTTTTATTTACCTGTTCCACAGTTTGACCCTTGGTCACATATTCATTCCCCACCTTGACTCGGGGATAACACAGGGCTTTGAGCAGGTCAGCTGAGTTCAGGCCCATCAGGTAGGCAGCCTTGTCAGCAACTGAGAGAAAAGAGAGACAAAGAAAACATTGATTTCTGGAAAAGGACTGGAATTTGATCAATGGGTGTGTGTCTCAGAAATGACAACAATTTCAGAATGCTTGACTGCAAATCTTTTAATCTAGTATCACAGCAAGCATATTGAATACAGGAAAGCTGTGAAAGCCAATACTGTGGTTTTTCAAAAGCAGTTATCAGTAAGAAAATTTTCCTTGAATATTTTTAGTAAATTCATAAACTGAAACAATGCTATAATAACTTTCATTTTAAAAATACATGAAGATTGCAACTTGGCATCTTAGTCAAGTTCTCAGAAAGCTCTTACATTTAAATAGGCAACAGTCTTCACTGCCAAGAGGAGAAGCATGTACATGCCAGAGCTGATTCCAGAGCCTATGTATGAAACCAAGGAAGCTGCCTCTTCAAAAAAGTTTGTCAAAACCCTCTGCATGCTAAATGGAAAAATGCAGGAAACTATCCCATCAAAAAGCTAAATGAAGGAGTAGCACTAAGATAGGCCAGGGATCAGACAATCAGGTTCACAGCTTCATGAACACTAAAAGAAACATTAAATAGCTTTCACTTGATGAAGCTTTAGTTTTTGTCATGTCTAAAAAAAGTATCTTCCCAAAACTGGTTGCTTTATTAAAAGATCAGTTGCTAAGGACCTTCTGTGCCATCGGGCTCTGCCTGCTCCTCTCGTTGTTTCTGCTTGAACTTCAAGTTCCCATAGTGCATGACAGCCCCTGTCAGCTTGTAGATGGCGGTCTTTTCATCAGGAGTGAAGCCCAGGATGTCAATGGCACTCTGCAGCCAAAACAATGGAGTAAAAACATTGCCTAACAACCTTAACAGTCTCACTAAAAATATTTTCTTTATGGTACTCACATCTGTAGCCATGAGCTCCTCCTGGTCATCAATGCTTGGAACAGTGACCTCACCTTGACTCACGAAGTGATAGTCATATGGGTTGGTGGTAATG
>NW_010099588.1:3772-4400 GCF_000699245.1 Pterocles gutturalis | reverse complement strand
GAGCTCCAGAAAAGGACGGGGACAGGATTCCCCCACCTGCCCTCACTGGCCTGGTGCCCCGCACCACCCACCAGCGCTCAGAGATGCTCCGGAGCTGGGGAAAACCAGAGCTGGCTTTTCTTTCCCCAGTGCTCATCAGGACAAGGGGCCATCAAACACCAGGAGGGTCCTTCCCCATCAGTTCACAACCAACTTCCAGATCAGCAACCCAGGAGAGAGATGACCACGGGCCGCCAGCCCTCCCGTACGTCACCAGCCACGCTCCCCACGCTACAGAAATGTGCTTCCCAGGGGGAGGAATGCCCAAGCATCTCTGGTGCAGCCAGAAAAGCCAATACAGCCGTCATCTCCCAGGCAGGTGAGGCTGTGGCAGCCCCTTCCCACCATGGCAGGGCTCCCAAATTCACTACGGACCCTCTCACAGGTAGCACTCCCATCCTGGCTTGGCATCACCAGCACCCAGGGGCCCTTTCACTGCAGAGCTGCGGGAACTGTGCAAGGGCAGCCTGCCCGCAGAGGGGTCCCAGCCTGCCCACAGCGGGGTCCCAGCCTGCCCACGGAGGGGTCCCAGCCTGCTGGGAGCTGACACCCCAGTGAGTCCCTGTTGCCTGGATCACATCAGGGTTGC
>NW_010099588.1:3105-3750 GCF_000699245.1 Pterocles gutturalis | reverse complement strand
CTGGCCGATGTGACTCTCCTCTCCTGCTCCCTGCCTGCTCCGGTGTTGAGACACAGCCCAGCACATCCCATCCCACGGCAAACCCGAGCAGGCGGCACCACCGGCTCTGCCTCCTCCCTTAGCACAGGCCCTAACAAAGCGTTCCCCTGCGCAGATGCATCATGCCCCTGGTATTTTCCCCTTACTAAGCCACTGCTCTGTTTTTCCCCTCCTTACCCTTCAACCTCCCTTGCACTCATTGCCTGGTCAGGGCTCCAGCTTGCCTCCTCCGCAACCCCTCCGGCACAGCCCTTGCCATGGATTTTTATTCCCCGAGGCTGGGGAGAGCTCAGGCAGAGACTTACTCAGCCAAGGATTACGAGGAGGACAACGCACTCGCACGCTGCCCGGCGTCCGCAGGAGCCCAGGATGCTTCAGGACCTATTCCAGCTGCCAACACAGGCTGGGTCCACGCTGCCCTGCCCGTCCCGGCGAGCCTCTCCCCAGCTTCTGAAAAGTTTTGCCCAGTTCCCTTTCGTAAAGGTCTCGCAAAGCAAATCCCTACTGGCTCTCTGCCTCCCTCACTACCAGACATGAAAAGTACTCCAGTTTCTCCCCGGGTAACACGGGCAAAAGCCTCCAACATCAAAGGCACCACACAAGAGT
>NW_010099588.1:0-3085 GCF_000699245.1 Pterocles gutturalis | reverse complement strand
TGGGGCTGCCTCCCTTGGAAACACGGCAGCCTCCGCGGTTGAGGCGCCAACTGCACTCAAGACATAGCTTGATATTTTTTTTTTTCCAGTGTTTTTCTTATTTGAAATTCAGCCACAAATTGGGGAACTTGGGGCAAATCTGAGCCAGGCTCTCCTTTGGGGACAACGCGGATAGCGTGGTGCTGCTGGGGGTTTGCCCGCTGTCTGGCGTGCGGTCACCCGAGGAAAAGGGGAATAAAAATATTCCCTGGGCCAGTCCTGTCTGCTCATCGCCCAACATGAAAGGAAGCCACTAAAGTATCCTGGAGCAAAAACACAAGCACCCTCCAAGCAAGCAGATTCACAGGCATTTCTCAGCAGCCTCTGCAACTCCATCCGCAAAACACAAACATCATCTCTCCCCCTTCGTTAAGCACTTTGATATCCCTACAGCAAAGCAGGGCGAGGGAGGGGTGTTTACCTTCCCAGAAACAGGGAGAAGCATTTACACCCAAAATAACAACAGGCTCAGCACAAAATACCGGGGGAGAGGGAGCAGATGCAGATGCAGCAGGAACGACCGTGGATTCAGTGGACAAGGAGGACGAGAAAATAGCTTCAAACACCGCAGGGATTTCAAAAAGTCATAGGACCACATGGTTTCTTGGCCCATTTAAGAGCGTTCTTCATCCCTTCATCCCACACAGCAGTTGTTCCTGCCAGAGCACCGCCTGCCCGGGCTGCTAGGTTCATTTTATTGCTGGAACATTGAAACAACCTTCATTTGCAGGGGGGAGGTGGGAGGGGGCTCTGCCTTTTAACGCTTGGCCGCGTTCGTGCTCTGATTAATATCACCCGATGCACAGATACCAGATGTTCTCGGGGCAGGCTGGAGCGTATCCTAAATTGCACCAAGATGGAATTTTTGGGCAATTTTCAGAGAGTGCTGAGGGCAGGCACTAATGGGAGAGCAGAGATTTACATAGATACACACACACACAAAAAAAAAAAAAAAAAAAAAAAAAAAGCCTGTGGGGTTATGGCACCGGTCATAACCCCTGGGCTGGGTGCAATGCCATGGGCTGCACTTCATATCATCAACAGCTTGTCATTTGGGGGGCAATTACTCCAATTCCTGTTCTTTAGTAGGTCACAAGCCCCTGATTTCCATGTGTTCGCCGCAAAAAAAAAAGACTTCAGTTTTGCCCATGCCTCTGCTGCTCCCTTGGAGCTTCAGCTGCAGGAGGGAACTGCTGGCACAGGAACAGCAAACACGTGTGAGGTTCAACCTTTCCGTGCTGCTTCCCCAGGGTCTCACCGCACGCCCACTCCAAAGCAACCCCCCCACCACTCCATCAGCAGCTTCTCCCCACGCCTCCGGGACTGTCACCTCCATGGGCACCCCTTTCATTAGGACCAAATCCTATTGTGCTGGAGACAGGGTCATTCCCCATGCCACCCTGCTGTACAGCTGACAACCATCAAGGTGACTTCTCCTGGCCCTTGGCTGGGTGCAGGGTGACAGGGTGCATCTGCTCGGCGAGCGGAGCGAAGACTGGTGGCCTCCAGCGTGACGCACCCCAACGCTTGCTCGAGGAGGGCGAGCACCTCACCGTGTCGAGTGGCCACGGAGCAGCATTTGCAGCAAAGTCTCTGCAGATTCGCATCGACGAGCATGGAGGGGCTGGACCAGCAAGTACTGAGCTCCAAGTCAGAAGGGGATTTGCTGGGGCACCTTCAGCATGGCAGAACTACAAGAGGGTTTCAGTGACCTCTCTTCTCTGCACCCCTCCTGCGGATCCCACACGTGGGCCATGGCTGATGTCCTCCGAAGATGAATTCAGGCAGTCCCAGGACCTTCTGGTTTCTGTTTTCTTTTTTGCCCAGGTCTGGAAGCTTGGAGCTGAAGGCTGGGTCATTCTCAGGTTCCCCACACCATGGCATCCCTGTAGCTGATACTTAACCCCGCAGAGGTGGCCAGGCTGTGGCTCACGCATCACTCCGACAGCGCTGGGTGCTGCTGATGACATGACCGGTGGCAACCACCAGCACTGGTGTCACCAGGACTCATACCACAGGAGACAAACTTGAGAATAAAGAGTCCAGGGCAGAATAAAACAGTACCAGCTGTGCCTTCTGGTGTAGGCATGAAAAGAAACGACGAAAAAAAGAGCACTTCCCCTCCCTGAAACTCCATTGCTCCGCACTGCTGGAGCTGGACACGCTCCGGTGGGGACGGCGTGGGAGCACGTGTGTGTCCGTGTGTCCGGGCAGGACCTGCAGCCACTGCGGGCGTGAGAAATCCCACATCCCAAGGGGCTGCCCTTGTGTTCCTACCACTAAGGTCTGGCGGCCACCGAAAGGCTGGTGTGAGGGGTTCATTAGGGCAGGAAGGAAGGGTAATCTCTCTGCAGGCTTCCGGAAAGTCCCTGCTAGAAAGGACTTCACCCCAGTGAAGTCTCTGTCTCTCCTCCAGCTTTTCTCACCGCAGAATTGTGTTGTGCATACAAAACCATCGCTGAATCGTGAATCTACACCCAGAAACCAAAAGCAAAAGATCTCTGTTATTCACTTCTGTGAGCAAAGGTTAAATCCAACCAAATAGATCAGCTTTCGTGGACAGGACGAGCATTTGGCAGCCAGCAGGAAGGAACGGGAACGTGGGAATTCCTCCTACGACTTGGCAACCGGCTCTTCCCCCGGCACAGAGCCCTCTGGGGTCTGTTCAGCCTCCGCCAAGCTAAGCAAGCCCCTCATTCAAGCATTCTGTAATCTCACGGGACATCCTGCAGCTCAATGAGGAGCTTGGAAGAGGGGCGGGATGGATTCAAGCTGCCTGACTGCTGGAGAGAGAGAGAGAGGAAAGGTGGAGGGCAGAGCTGGATCAGGGATGTCCTGGCCTGCTGTTTGGAGAAGCACCTCTCCTCCTCCTGACCACAGAGGGTGTCTACAGCAAATCAGCTACAGAGTCGTCCGTGCTAAGCTGCCATGTGAGGTCTGCCTGCGATAGGCTCCATCAGGACATGGAAGAAGCCACACTAATATTTCCAAGTCCCTCCTTGTACACCGAGAGGCATTAAAAAGCAGCAGTCATAGAATCATAGAA
>NW_010099587.1:0-39853 GCF_000699245.1 Pterocles gutturalis | reverse complement strand
CCCGCCTCGTCGGGAGAGAGAGGGGGATGCATCCTCCCCCGAGGGCAGGGAGGGCTGAGTCCTTGGTGAAGCGGATTTGCCTGGCTTCCTCTTCCAGAGAGGCCACAAGGTGGAAGGCAAAAATAGAGGGGTACGATGTGTACGGGAAGCAGAAAGCTCCTGGCACTTGGTACTTCTTGAGTGTCATTTACTAAAATCCTGAAGGATTTATCTTTCTCTGTCTTTTTTTCCCCTTGCTTTCCCCCTGCTGTGTCTGTGGAGTCTGTTGTGGGTTGTTGTGACAACAGCATGAGACTGTTGTGGGGTTTTGCAGTACACAGATTATCAGGTGTCTGTGTCGGGACCTGTCTGCGGGCCATAGAAAGGGGCTGTACAGACAAACGATAGTAGATTTTAATCTGCTAAATCAACCTTTAGTGGGTATTGTGGCATCCAACATCTAGAGCAAACAGAAGTCAGTTACTGGACAGACCAGGGACGGACTGGTCAGAGAGCTCTAAGTTGCCTACTATTGGTCAAGGCACTACTCAGGCTTTTGAAGGCAGCAATGTATCTGTGTAAAAAAATTATAATAGTAAAAGAAAGCTCTTGAAGTTCTGCATATGATCACAGCAAGAGCAAGGAGATGATGCCAGAGTATTCTCAATTACTTTGTTCATCCTCAGTTTGTGTATTATTTCAGGACACGCAGCTGACTCAATGCCAAATATTCAGCTTGAGCTGTAATAGAAACTGAGGTGGAAATTAGTTCATTCAGTGTGCTCGAGGGGAGTTATTAATCTACCAGTTTTTCTAGACAAAAATAGAGCACGTGGGGAGAAAAACGCCATAGTTAGGACTGCATTAAAGAGTTGTCATATGACTGCTCAGCGTAAGTAGCAATTGAATGGCACGTATCTATGTACAGGCTGTATTTCAGGATTGGGAATCACAGTGCAAGGAAACAGAACAGCTTAAATACTTTTCAGTAGTTTTCTGAGGTCCTCTCCCATTATGTTGTGCTTTTCTTTTATATCCATGTTGGATTTGTATGCCTGATTCTATGGCTCAGGTATACAATGTATACTATTAACAGAAGAAAAATAACTTGGTGAGTTCAATATTTGTATTATCATTCTTTATCTAAGTGATGTAATAATTAAAGGGGCATAAGATCTGGGGCAGGTTCAGAAACATAGAAGTGTTTTTATCCAAGATGAAACAAGCATCAATTTTAGCTCTGGGGAGCTTTCTGAAACTCCTGCCCTTTTAGAACTCCAAGCTTCACAAATACTGTAGAACATTAGACTGTGAGGAGCTGATCACTTGACGAGTAAATCCCGATGTTTGATTCTTTGCTAATACATTTTGTTCATTGGAAAAATGCTTAAGTCCTGCATCCAGATGTTACCCTTTACTGAAGGAGATGAAAGGACAGGGAAGCCTTGAATTAGGAGAAACAAAGAAGCAACAGGTGTTTGACATACTCTTCCCTTCCTCCCATCTATCCTGCCAGGAGAGTATGCAAATGAACGTATGCACTTGGGAGGGTGGGGGGAAGGAAAGGCTGAGCAATCCTTGCTACCTGCAGCAGACTTGCAGAGCAGCTCATAGCAGGACTAGTCAGAGTGGTGTGAATGTACCCTTGGATCATTCACTGTATTGCCATGAAAGAGCTCAAAACCTTGTGCTGAAGGAGTGCATGGTGGCAGGGTGCATGAGCTAGAGCTAGTGCAGCCTGCAATACATGTGGTGATTAGCTGGGTCCTTTGTTGCTAGGGGTAGGTTCATTAAATAAGAGTATGGATTCCCTTTGGTTCCCATCCAACATTCTTCTACTCTTCTATTTTCCTTTCCTTTCTGTCTGACATGAAAGACACAAGATGGCAATTTCTCTTTTCTTTTCTATTTTTTTTTCTTTGCAAAAAAGTCTCTTGTGGCACTAGATATTACAAGTAAACTACATGTATACCCACCTCCTGCACAATTCAGTTAATGTCACTGGATTTGTATTTGAGACATAAATGCAGAACTTGACCCAAGATCTGGAAGTAGCATTTATCTGAAGTCTGCCATGCTGATGTATTTACAATTCTAGTCAGTGTTTAGGTCTTTGGGGGGCTTTTACCTGCTGTCATTATGAGGTCTCTCTCTCCTTGTATAGTTTCCTTGTAGCAATCACATGTGGGAGTGAATAAAATCACAAATAATATTTTTCTAACATCACTGATTAACAAAGAGGAGAATGCATGAGAAATGTTACATAAAGTTCAAGAAACAAGAGCCTGATTCTGTCTGTTGGAAGGAAAGCAAGCACAGAAAGTGGATTCAACAGCTGTCTGTGCTAGAAGGTCACTAGTGTGTCTGGAATTTTTTTCTTTGTAGCTGTAGCAAAACTTGATAAATATTTTCCCCACAGAAATGCACAAAAGTTGGGAGAATGCCTTGTTTGGTGGTTATTGTTGATTAGTGGCTTTTTTTCCTTCTGTCCTATTGGGAAAACTGCTCAAAATAACGTCCTTATCAAACAGAGTGTGTAATGTCAACACCTGTCCTTATAAATGGGTAAAATCACTAACAGCCTCTGCTACAGTATCAGTAGTTTAATGCTATACAACCTTCTGATGCTTTTAATCACCTAAGAGTAAAACTGGGGATTTCATTGACTTTATTACCATGAAAACCAGTAGTGTTGAATCAGGCTTTTCCAATGATCCTTCTCCCTTTAATCTTGAGTTTTATATGTTATCCCACAGACTCTTGAGAATCACAGTCACTAAGGATTCAGCTGCAGCTTTGCCCCAGTTGTGTTGATCAAAATAACAAATCAGCATCCTGAGCATCTGATGCTCAATGTTTGTAGGTCGTGTGATATAGTAGCACAGGATCTGGGGATGAAAAAGTTGGTGCTGAGAACCCAGTGTCTGCACTGCACAGAATTCGGGGGCAAAGGGTGTTACTTCAGATTACCTTTAATCTGGTTTTGTGGACTGAGCACTTGCTCATTAGTGGTGGTGGCACATCCATCACTTCAGATTTCAGTTTGTGAACTCTGTGGGCACACCTGATGCAAACCAAAGCCTGGTAAGTGGTGATGACTGGGACATTTGCTTCAAAAATCTATTCTTGATCTGAACTCAAATGCTGGTAGAGGTGCACCCTTAATCTGCTCCTGCAGTGCAATCTTTTGTTGCAGAAGGAGGACTGATCTAGGGACACAGTGCACAATGGCATTTTATGGGTGGCTGCTTTATGAAGTACCAGCTGATTGGTGATAGTTGTCACCATCAATGGGCATTGTCTGCTCTTTGATTACTTAGGTTCTCAGCCACTTTTATTAATGTCAGCCACAGTTAGTTTCAGTTTGTGATGATATGCCAGGTTACAACCCACAGCAATGCCAGATCTCGGTCAGTGCCTAGTCCCCTGTGTCTGCTATAGTAATTTCTGGTAAAGGGAAAGAACTTGGGTGTATCTGAAATCCTAACAACATGCATCTGTAAAGCCAAAGTGTGAGCCTCAAATCAGTCATGTACTTCCTATGGTTATTTCCCACTTTCCAGGGGTGGGTCTAGTGTGGTCACCCTTCCTTACATCTCTCTGCACAGCAGGAAAGAAGAAACAAAAGGAGACATAAGGGCCTGCCCTGTGTTGTGACCTCTTCTTGAGGTAGACTCTGAAGAATTAGTGAAGCACGGGATGGCAGTGTTGCAGGCTCTTCCGCCATATAGAAATCATTCATTCCAGATTCTCACACATGAGGGTCTGAAACAGATGTAACATGTCCTTCACCTGCTGTATGGATTAATTTCCAGAGAGATGATCTCATCACAAAAGATATCACAAGGTATGCCACAGGTCAAGATAATACGTAAGCTGCTCAGTGTAATCAGCTTGTTGATTTCTGCCCTTCAGGTCTTCCAGAACTTGTCAGAAAATTCAAGTCTAATGCTGAGCTTTGCATCTGGATCTCTGTTTTGTCTGATAGACTGTGAGTGTGTATAACACAAAGACAGGTCCTTGTGGCCTGCTCATTATCAGGCGGCTCAAGAGAATCAGTTATTGTACCTAAAATCAGGTGTTTTCATGCTCAGCTATTGAGCTTCAGGGCAGTCTGTTTTATACAGTAGTGTGGGAAGAATTTGTATTTTGGTAGTATCTTTGATTTTTGGTTATCTAAGGAAGTGCTCATTCTTACTGATCAAAAGGTGTTGTGTCATCAGAGAGATAGGTTGAGTTTGAAGGGTCCTAATAACTAGACTTTAGAAACCAACAAATCTGGAGTCAAGCATGCTGAGAAAGAGCAGACTGATACTCCAAGTCATGAATTATTATTCCCTATCTCTACAGTTTCTGCAAAGGTTGTGGCAATGGTTTGAATGAGAAGTTTTCTAGCTAAACATAGAGACGTCTGTTCTGTCTTCAACTTTACATCTTCCTCAGAGGCTGCTCCTTTCATTTCTATGTGGCTGTGTTCCATTTTTTGCTCCTTTCTTTTAAACTTGAGGGATAGAGCAGGGATTGTGGCATCTTAATGGAGGCTTCTGAAAACTTGCTTCTTCCAGCAGGTAACACAAAGTAAGGGGTATGATCCGGGATTAGATCTGATGCTTGTTGGCCAAAAGTTGTCATGAAAGAAGCTGTTTCAGGCAGGCCAAGTGGAGTTGGTCTTGATGACAACCTCAGTACTTACCTTCTTCAGCTGTATCAAATTTTAGCAGTGTTCTGTGGGATTTATTTCTTTGTTGATACTGGCCCAGAGCTGAAACACCCCAACTATCCCAGAACAGCTGAAAAAGGGTAGAACCAGGTTCTGCCTTTGTGGAAGATAAAGGTGCTCCTGCTGACCTGCACTTTCCTTTCATGGGCAGCAACAGCCAGGGTTGTCTAATTTATCACCTCATGCAGTAAAGCAACATTTCAGTCAGCTACTCTTCTCTTTCTACCCATGGTAGATCCAAGGGTCTCATGTTTCAGATCAGGTTAATTTGAGAATATAAGGGCTTTTTTTCACTCCCAACTGTTGGCTGTATCTGTTGTCATCATCTGTTGATGGGCCAGGCAGGGCGAGTACTTGATAAATTCCAGAGTTAATCTTGAATTTCCTCCTCCCTTGTCAGTCTCTTCCTTTTCAAGTCTTTCCATGTAAGCTACCAGAACTTTAAATAATGGCAATAGGACAAATCTCCATCCTGCATGAGAATCCATCCTGATATGCATCATGCCCATCTTTGTCCCATGCTGACCTAGTGATCTGATTTTACCTTGAGTCTTATTACCCTTTGTCACCAGCTGGTTCTTTGATGCTGACAAGGAATAGTTTTTATTTTTAAAGCAATCTCCCCATTGTCCCTCCTGCAATTTAATAAAATACTGATATTAATTTATACCTTGTGAAAAATGTTTGGTGATAGTCTTTCAGCAGCTGGTATGGTTTATCTGTTACTTGATACCATCTTGTGATTTATTTCACAAATATATTTGGTGGGGTCCTAAATTCATTGATTAAATTGAGCCAAACCACAAAACAGCTTTTTGGCTTCTATCCTTTCCCCAAATCAGAGCTATCTGTGAATTCTATGCTGTTGCACAAATGAATAGTAAGTCTCCTTGCTTTTTCCCCTGGCATACATGTGTTAATCCATAAAGATTCATAAACAACACATGGCAGGTTATATATTGAGAATTAAAATTTCATGAGCTTATTCTGGCTCATGTGCTCTTTGGTCCTTGCCAGCGTGCTGGTGCCTTGGGATTCCACAGTGTAAGGTAGTGACTTCAGTGCCTGAAGAACTTGGCATTTTGCATCTTCTTTTCCAGTTTCCATGGTTGCAAGCTGTAATTTTGTAACTTGGGGATGGAGGTCAGAGCTTTGCATAGTCTTGTAAATTTTGCTTATACTCCTTTTGATATCTTATTGTGTAATGGCTCTCTGAAAGATTTACTCCACAACTATACTCAAAAATATGTCTCCAGAATAGATTGACATATGGAGTACCTACAAAAGCACTTTCGTATGTTTCCAAAAGAGTGTGTTTTTCAGGGATAAGTGTTGGTTGTATTACTACCTTACTGGCAGCCTGAGTTTTTCAAATAATTCCCACTCACACCTTTCATATTAAATGGTGGTAAATTTTGGTGTCTCTTTCCATTAGATTCCTTCAATAATTGTGACAGTAATTGTGGTTCTTGACCTGTTTGTTTGAAGGACTTCCGAGTTTGCATGTTTGGTCAGATTACTTGAGACAGGTTGGAATTGTTAACTTTTTTTCCATGGTGTAACTTAAAGAAAAACTTTACTAAGCAGGCAAGGTTCTTACATGCTGTCACTCTGAACCTTCAGCTGAAGAATTTGCCTTGAACACAAGAGCTAAGAAACATGCTTGCTTGTTTTCATGCTAAGAAGTGCTATGTCGGTCTTATTAGACCTGTTTAAGTACTGAGCTAAGAAGTGAATGCCTGCAGGATCACTCCATAATCACTGATTAATGTAGGCATTCTTAGTGATTTGTTTGTGGTGTTTTGCTGAAGATAAAAGGGTTGATAATTAGCTTCTGCTCTTTCACAAAGTCTTGGGTATGTTTTGTATATGCTAAGTGATTATTTAAAATATCTGGAAATTTCAAAATGGGCAGTCAGCTGCACGGGCAGTGAGATCCCTAGGAGTGGATTCCTGATCCTGAACAGGGAACTAACTGTTGAGTTTGGATCTTCCTCCACTTTCTTTTCCAGCAGAGAAAAATGCAATTATAGCTTTAAATATATTAAACTGTATTCTTAAAACAAGACAAGTTTGTGGTTAGGATATGGTTATCTTTTGTATATAAATGTACCTACATTAATACATAGAGAGATTTTGTGCATCTATTGTGCTTAATCAGTGTACCAGTGGACTAGATAATCAAGTGATACGCTTCATCTACAGATCTTTTGGAAAATTTCTCTGGAAAGGCAGTGTTTCATTACTGAGGCTGACTAGCCAGAAGGACTTGCATGCTATGGCAACCACAACTGTTTTTTTAGTGACAATAATAGCAACTCATTCAACAATGAGGAAAAACTGAACAAAAAACCAAGCACCCCACAGCAATTCAAAGTGAAGCAACAGAGGAAGAAACCAGTGACCGTAACCATCTGCAAGCCATGGTTCAGAACAGTAACCTTATACTTTTTTGGAAATAAATCAACTTTGCTTGGAATAGTTCTTTTCTGCTAATCAAGTGAATGAGTTAAATGGCTTTATCTTCAATCTTGAGTCTACTCACATCTCCTGATTTTTTGGCTGCCTGTGCCTGCTCTTTGTCTGCAAACAATCACAGGTGACAATGTAAAAATAGAAACATCCTAAGAGATTTTTGAGATCCTGTGTTGTTCTTGCAGGTATCTTTTTTCATTTCTATCCATCTGCTCATCTTTCTTTAGAACTGGATTAAGCAGCTGACTTTTTTTTCGGGAAACAGCTGTATTTGATCAGATCTTTCACTTGGTAGGTTTCTCACTGCTTGTCATTTCAAGGCCTTTCTGTCTCTCTCTGGCTTTTTTGGCATTGTCTTCTCTGAGACAGATCACACTTCCAATAACTTTCCTCTTACTTTACTGTGTTTTGTTTCATTGGTAAACTAAACTATTGCAGGTTTTTAGCTTGGTTTTATCAAGTTTTTCATTGGTCTCAGAATTTTATGCTAGTTTTTTTTTTCATTAAGCTTCATATACACTGGTTTGTTCTTGTCTAACCAGTTAAGTTTCAGTTCCAGTTGGTCTTCCCAGATGTTACCAGACTTACAGAGCTCCAACCCATTTTTTTTAAGTTTTGTAAATACATGTTTAGCGTTTTTAATCAGTGTTATTATATAATAGGTTTAGCACAAGTTTAACCTAGAGGCTACCTTGAAAAAAATGACAGTGGCTGTATTTTTAAGATCTTGTACATATTTCTAGTTTTAATAATTTCAGCATCCAGAAGGCTTCTAGCTACATTTATAAGCATTTAATCCACATGTTTTGCTAATTGTTTATACTGTCATTTGTTGTTAGCATCTGTTTTTATCTGAGGTGTCTAAAAATCTGTCCAGGCTTCTGTATGTTAGTCTCTTCAAGAGCTATTTCTGTTTTAGTACCTGCATTTTTAATACATAAATACTCTATATATACTAGAGTGGATTTAAGAACTTTCCTTAACCTAGCCACAAATCTCTAGTTTTGTTTTTATTCCCAGTTTATTTTAAACTCTGTCCTATGCAGTATTGAGTCATGCTAAAAATATCTTCATTAGAGTGCCATTGACCTACAACGGGGCATTCGGGTGTGCTGTGTCTGAGTTCTGTGATAGCTTTCCTTTAATTATGTTTGGAAGTATATCAGAAATTTTAAAAAAATAATTCTTTAATTTTATTTTCATGTGTTCCTTTTCTAGGATTCTCAAATAATTGCATTGATTTATCTTGTTACTTTTATTTTGAGTCACCTATTAATTTCAAACTTGCTTTGTTATCTTCTTGAAATTTTTTAAGATTCCAGGCTCTGTACGTAATGCCTATTTTGTGACTGGCCAAAGTACATTTTTGCAGAATTACCATTTAAGAACTTTTGAAGAATTTAAAAATCAGGTTGTTATATAAAACCTCAGCTAACCTGTGTAACAGCGTTTTCATGAAATATTGGGTTGGAAGAAAAACATGTTTGGCATCTCTCTGTTTGGTAGTTTTAAACCAACCAGACATGCTGGCTAGCCACGCTCCTTCATTTTGTTTTCCAGCCTTGTAAACATTTCCACATTCCATCTGCGATGTCTAGTCCATGCATGAATAAAATATGAAGTAATTTAATACCACATATTATGCCAGGGGGTTGCTGTTTATTCTCAGACTTGAAATGAAACTTTTTTTGATCATAAACTGAAACCTCTTGGGTTTTTGTTACTCATTCAGGGCCGTGATGTACAAATATGTCTCATTCTCTGTATAGTGGAAAAAACCATTGGGTTTGTGCTTTTGTTTATATCATGACTGTGTTCTTGGAAAGGATGCAGAGGAAGAAAGAGGTGTTAGCTCTCATTTCTCTTCTTGTATGTGGACTCATGGAGATGGGCCACCCCAAGTATCAGCCTCATGGGAGCTTACATCCAACAAGCAGCTATGGTTGGATCACAGACAGGTGACTGGAACTCTCTGTAGTCCTTTACCTCAAGACTACTAACCTTTCAGGATGCAGGTTACAACTCAGATGAAGGGATAAAGGTAGTATCTTGATAGCTTTGTATCCTTATCAGCTAAAACCTCTGTGCCAACATAGCAGGTTGGTATCACAAGGCCATTAGGGTTCACATGCAGTAGATATTGTGCATGTGTGTTTGAAACCATGTGATGTGCTCTGCATTTGGCAGATTGTAAAGCTCTATCTGTGCAACCATGAACTTGTGCCAGGATGTAGAGTTTCTGAGCCCATGTTTCAGTCCAGTTTAGGACAACTCTCTAAAATGTGTTTTTACGTATTAGTCTGTGCTGTAGAATTTCGAGAAGCATTTGGTGTCTGTGAAAACATATCAGTGTGACACAGCAGTGGCAGAAACTCAACCTTGCACCTTCCTGTCTGTGTGGTCCCTAACTCCTGCCATCCATATGTAAATAAAGATTATAATGGTACCTTAGCCATTATAGCTATTAGCATGCAGTCCATGGTCTAAATTTTAAATAAATGGGTTTTTAGTTCTAACACTGACTTTTGTTTCTTGGTTTACATCACCTTAAGTAATGAAAGAATGCAGTTAAAATTAGTGTTTGGCTAGTAATTACCAAGCATGCTTTTTTCTTGAATCAGAACATAGTGCCTCTGACAGTGAAAAATGGACACCAAAACAGCTTGTGTTTATTATTTTAAATAGCCTGACAGTTCATATGTATCCTATATTTATGTGCAAATGAGCTGTGAATAATAAAGTATTAAAACAAATCATTTGGTTTCTTTATCTGTAGTGCTTTCTTCTCAGGAAAAAGGACACCATCACTCCAGATGATGACCTGTGTTTTGTCAGTTAAATTGCTGAAATTTCCTTGCTGAAATAATTATTAGGCAAGCCTTCCTCAACATGTTTGTCTTGCATTTGCCCTTTTCTCCCTCCATGATTACAATTCCCTGGCAGAGACCAGATTGCTGAGTAGACTCCTAGACATCTGAAAACCAAAATCAGATATATCAAACTATGATCCGCGTTCCTTTATATTAAAATCCCACATTCCTTTATATGAAAATGACAGACTGTAGTGAAAGTACAGGAGTTGTTTTTGGTTTTTCAAATATCCATTTTCCCAGCTTACCTTCGTATCCAGACATTTGTTCAATACGTTGCCATAGAATATTTAAGTAAATATTTTCAATAATAACTTTTCCATGAGGCTAGTATCTTCAAAAATCTCCTTCTCTTTGCTTTCTATTGTCATGTGAAAAAGAATTGTAGATATAAATAACTATATTTGCAAGTTCCTGCTGGGCTGTTTGGTTTCATTTTAGTCCATGATCTGTACAAACTTCTCCTTGGAAAATTAAGAGTGTGTGATACATGCAGAATATAATGGGAGTTGTGGTTTGGAGAGAACAGAGTCTCTGGAGTCATCTTACAAGTCAGTTTTATTGTGTGCATGTAACTGAAACCATCTGGGTGACTTGCTGTTAGCAATATTGTTTGGGCAGCCCTAAATCAAATCCTGAATGGGCAAGATTATAAAAGGCAGGTTTGTACTGGAGTCCTTCAGGTTAAATCCACTAATGTCCAGTCTTTCTTTCTTCTTGGCATTAAAAGTAATAGCAAGAGGTAGGTTTGTGCTAGCTGTCCTTGATTCAGCAAGATCTATCTTCTGCAAACAGGCTTGTGTTTACAAAAACCAAAGTGAAAATAGCATGTGAACAGCATAAAACATCTGGGGTCAAAATAGTTGTGCATTTGCATAACTGTCTGGTATTTAAAGGAACTGCTTGCTTACTTTGGTACAGTTTACTACAAGCTTTTCCTTAAGAGTTTGTCCTCTTCAGGCATCTCTCAAGAAGTGGAAGTAGAAGGCTCTGATTCTGAATAGCATTGGTTTTGCACAGTAGTACAAGTTTAACTGTCTTGTTACAGTTTTTGCTAAATGGACACTGACATGGACTACGAAAGACCCAACGTTGAAACTATCAAATGCGTGGTGGTTGGAGATAACGCAGTGGGAAAGACTCGTCTGATTTGTGCAAGAGCGTGCAATACAACTTTCAGTCAGTATCAGCTGCTGGCAACTCACGTCCCAACTGTCTGGGCCATTGATCAGTACCGTGTCTGCCAAGAGGTAAGTACTACGGGTGTACAAAATATGGAGCACATGCTGTGAGGTGGTACTATTATTTACTGGCAAGCCTTTCCTTGTCAGGATGCAGCAGTGAGCTCACAAGTATTTTATGCACAGTCTCTACTGCAGCCATGCTCTGATATGCATCTCCCTGAGCCTCTCATTCCAAAGTAACTTTGTTTTTTATCAAACCTGTTTTTTAGGAAGAGATGTATTCTGCCCATTTCATAGAATACAGCATTTCCTGAAAAATATGTCATAGACTCTTGGTCTAGTATGCTTTGTATTTTCTTACAGGGTGAATTAAAAATGTAGTTGTTTGATGGAAGAAAAGAGAATGTTATGTATGTTCTGTTCTAGGTCCTTGAACGCTCAAGAGATGTTGTGGATGAAGTGAGTGTTTCTCTCAGGCTGTGGGATACGTTTGGGGACCACCACAAAGACAGGCGCTTTGCTTATGGAAGGTAAATTGGTCCAAGCAAAATTTTAAGTAGTACTTGGAGTAAAATTTTAGGGCAGAAAAAAATCGCAGATCTTAATTTTGAAAAGTAAGGACTTAAAAACAGTCAAGGGTGTTCATATTCCTGCCTGTTGCAAAGAGGATTATCTGCTGCAAGGATTAAAAAGATATAAATATTTTTAAAGTAGCATAGTTCTACTATGCTACATTTCCTTGAACAGCCTGCTAAGCTCTGCCAACAACTGTTGCCCTATTTTGGATTTTAAAGAACATTCCCCAAAATAATATTGTAGTTTTACAAAATTGAACATCAACATTCCCTGCCTCTATAACCAGTGTACAATATAATTGCCTAACAAGCAACTAACAAGGAGAGATGTTGGGAAACATCACTCCTTCTCAATTAAATATTTATTTTATTGGAACCTTTGATGTTTGAATGGGCAGCTAACCTCTTGAGAGCACAGCCAATTGCATGAAAGGTAAGGCTCTTCTGTATTTTCTTAATTAAAGCTGAGGAAAGGAAATGTGTTTCTTTTATAAATATCAAGTGTCTGCTAGTGAATTGATTAGCCCTCGAAATTTAAAAACAACAAAAAGAAAATTAATGTACTCTTGATTTTTCTAGCACGTATAATATAACTTCAGCATAGTTTCAGCAAGGATTGAAGCCAGTGGTACTCTTTCTGTTTTGTTTAATGTTAATTAGATGTGGCCTTGTGGCAGTACAGGCAGCAGAACAGCTGTGTAGCAGGCATTTGAATACAGGTATAATGAGAGCAGATTACCAGTATTGGGCAAATACTGAGCTGAGAATGGCTTTTGGACAGATATTTTCATAGCTGACATTTGAGGGAAGTCTTGGTCCTCGCACATTTTTTCACCTTCTTGAACTTTTTCATATCTGCTTCAGTCACTGCAGATGATCAAACTTCCATAGACTTTGTTCTTCCAGCTGGGAATACCCTTTCTAGAGTGTCTGTCCCGGCTTTGGTTTCCATGTTGCCAAAATGTACTGTCATACTGTTTTCCTTCTCTCTGTGCTCCTGATGAAGCAAGTGACTTTGAAGGATGACTGTCTTCTGTATTCTCCATCCATTGGAACTACTGGAGAGGGTTCTGTTGGTTGAATCCATCAGTAAAATTTTCACACTGTAAAGCTTCATAGGGCAGTTTGTACAAACCTTCCTTTGTATATAGCACTGTGTTAGTCATGTTTTCACTGTCATGAATTGCCTTGAGTTTTGTGTCAGAAGCTAATGTAGTAACACATCTGGGTTACACAACCTGTACCATCCGTAAATAAGCTTTGTGAGAAAGGGAAGTTACTGACTTTAAGGTAATATTGACACAAATATTTAGTGCTACTTGAGTATGTGAATAGATATTGTTTTACCATTTGGCAGCATATGAAGCCTACTTTGATAAATATGGATGTAACTTAACGTTTCCACTAACTGTTTGTCTTTGTGGCCTCCTGATATTCTGCAACAGATACTGTGTCACTGAGAAGATTACTAGAGATTAGGAGAACAACATCGGGCATGTTCTGAACTCTGATCCCACACTGACTGACAGGACAGAAGAGGGGGGGAAACAACATACTTAGATTCTAATCCTGCAAACACCAAGGAGGATGTGAATAACTTGAGATCTTGTGAGATTAAGCAAATGAACTCAGTGATTCCTTTGTGATGTTAGCAGAACTGAACCTGTGTAGAATCAGGTTTGCTATACCCTGATCAAGTTAGAAAGGCTGTTCTAGAAACATGCTGTTCTGTTAGTGGTTTTTTTGCAAGTCTGTTAATGAACAAAGTAACTGCAAACTCTAAAGAAACTATTTTATAAATAGAATTTCAATTGTAAAATTTCCTAAGCATTGATTAGGTACTTCACTGTTTTGAAAGATATTAATGTTTAATTTAAAACCAAATGTTTAGTATTTTATCTATGTTATCATTTTAAAAAGAGATGTTCAATATTGAATGTTCATGTTTTTAGGAATTGATTTTAAATCACCTCTGTACATTGAACTACAGTCTACTTATAGCTGAGTCAAATCGTACAGTACAGTGAAAGGCATATTTTATGCCAAACTGCTCAAGGCTACACCTACAAGTGCCCCATGCTTCTGATTGTCTGAAGGATCATATAATAATATAGCCCTTTGGTTCCCTTCAGAATTTTTTATGTATATGCCCATTGTGCAGGGGAAGGCTTTATTTCAGACAAGCACCAAGACCTCCAATTGTCCTAAACGTGGTGTAACAAGAACCAGCAGGTCATTAATTCACCTGCTGCTTGTTGGAAAAGACTGCTCCATACAGTTTTACAAAATGTTACATAAATAGATTATGCTATAGATGACAGGGTGAACAGTTAATAGGACTTGCAGCAAAGATAAATCCTGAAGTCTTTATTTTTCACACATAGAAACATAAAAGGAGAATGACAGAAGGAATGTGTTTTCCACTATTTTTGTGTGATAGAGAGAGAGAAATGTACTTGAATGACACTGAGGATGAAACAGTTAATATGTCTAATGCCATCCTTTAAAAAGGGAGTATGGAGAGTGAGGTCCAGCTTGCATTCTACTGTGTGGTGTTTAGTTTAATAATCACAGTGCTCTGGGAGCTTTGGGAAGCTGTCCCTTAGAGCTTAAGGGAGGGAGGGGGATGTGGCTGGAAGGACTTGTGGAAATATTTGCTGCAGTTTTATAGCATTACATAGGTTTTTTTCCTTAAACTAGAGTGTGTGGTTTCATTTTCTAAGTGTCTTGTTCAGTTCAGCTTAGGCACTGTGTGATGCCAGACAGTCATTGGTTGATATTGTTCCACAGGGCTTCATTTGATGCAAAATCACTCCAAAATGTTGTAAAATGATGTCTTTGTTATGATTAGCATATTGATTTCCAGCTCCTTGTCGCCTCTTTGTTTAATAACAATCTAGTCTTGGTGCTATTGTATTCCCTAAGACTGCAAAAAAGGTAAGAACTTCATATAAAGCTCAAGTTGTTATTATGTATCAGTTTTGCCAGGAGGCACAAAATTGCATGTGTAGACATGAAAGCATCTTAATTTACATTTGAGCTTGCCAGGATTTGCTGTCCTCTATCCTCCTGTCCAATCTGGTTTTAAATGAGAATGTCAACATGTCATTGTGCTAACTAATTCTAAAAGCAAAATGGGAAGAAGACTGGCTTGCACTTTTTTTCTTTTTGCATCCTTTTAAAAAAAAAAATCCAGGTAAACATGTTTGAATACAATTTGATTAATATCCTGCATATTCTGGGTTTTTTTATACATGCAGCTCTAGTATGTGTAAACACGATCATAAATCTGCAAAGAGTTAATTCAGTCCCAGTCAAATATTTATTCTTAATACCATTGATGTGGTTTGTTAGCTGATTCAGCCAGGATGATTTATTTACTTGCAACTTAAATATGAGCTGTAGACCAAACAAAATCTGTTCATACAGCATGGACAGAAAACAGCTTTTTTACTTGTGACTTACAAATGTGAATGAGCTGTGCCGTGAGACTGCTGACAGAGCCTCTTAAAATATGTGTAGAGGATTTCCTCTGTTGTGAATGGATTTCATAAGCCTTGTGGGTATTGTACATACACAGAGGAACACATGCATTTGTCTTTTTCTGTGTGATTACAATTCCTTTAACCAGTTACTTCAATGTAATTGAATCCATAGGAACATACCTTCTGAACACTGAAAAGGGTCCATGAGAATAGGGGTTTATCACTGATACATGAAGACTTCCACCAATCTCTTTAGGGTTTTGTTTTCTGTTTCTTAAAGGACAATGATGATGATATTTCTATAAAAACAAACCCAAGTGGCTTTGATGCCAAATAGTATTTGCATTCAGCAAATTCAGTGAGATCAGGGCAAGGTGGGTGTCTTCACAGAGTTACTCTATTTACCTGTAGTTAGATCAGTGCCCTCTGTCACTAACCACCTGTGCCTAACCTGAGAATAGGCCAGCAGCTCCTCACCTTTCTTCAGAGAGGGTCAAGGTTTCAGAAATGCTTTGAATGGAAGCCCACACTTTTCCCTGCAGTTTTGCTATCCTTGTTTTTTAAGTTACAATAATTCTCCACCTTCTATATGCCTTATGAGATATTTCCTGGTGTATGTTGGAGGGTGTCATCAGAGATGTGTAATCACAGCAGTAGCACTTAACAGACACAAGATACCCTTTTGCTTTGTTAGCAAAGGGTGAGCTGATGGGAAATCCAGTTGTTTTCACATGTCTCTCACCTTGGATGCTTTGTTTTGCTATGTTTTGCTGACACTAAAAGTGATATATGCAGTATCTTTGAATCATCTTCAAATACCAAAATTTGTGGGCCTCCCCATCTACTTTATAGTGGTTTAAAAGATGGTCAGTTTTTTCATCCAGCAATCCTGAAGAATTCCTGTAAAAAACATTTTTTTATACTTGTTATGGTTTTTTTTCCCTTTTGAGTTTGACTCAGATTAGCCCCAAGAAAGACTAGAATAAGCAGAGAGGTTTGCAGAGAGATGGCATTCTCAAGTAGTTTTATTCAGGTGTGTTATCTGTATGCAATAGATTTTTCTTCTTTTGTTATTTACATTAGTATTTGAGGCTTTTTCACTCAGTCCATGGGAAAGTATATGCTTTTTATATTCACACCAGTCAAATTAATGCAGATCTACTACTTTTCTTCTCTGCATCCCACCGTGATTCCATATTGTGAGTAGAAAGAGGTTGCTATGGAACTGCTGTTTAGGAATCCTTCCTTCTTTAAAAAAGTGTGTGCCAAATGACTGTTGGCAAGGACTAAGGCTCAACTTGATGTATATGTAATCTATCTATAATAGAGAGACACTTGTAATGCTTTAAGCCTTCCTTGACTTGAGCAAAAAAGGATGTATCAAGTGCTGTTAGAGGTATTATGTAATTTTCTATTTTTCCTTGCTCTCCTAAGACAGTGGCTGAGTGGCTGGATGGGAAACACGGCATTTGGGCTTTGTGCTAAAAGACTGCAAGGCAACATTAAAATCTTTTGGAAATGCAAAATCAGCAAAGTAACTTTCCATCAAAATCTTGATCTCAGTGAATTATGTATTTGTGAATAGGTGCTAGGTGCTTCTTGAGCTGTTTTCTAGTCCAAGGATCTCAGGATCTCAGTCTGGATTTCCTCATACATATGTCAGAATATGGAAGCCACTCTGCACAACCAGATGTAACTGTTCTAAACTGAGTTCTTATCAATAACTTTGTGACATCAACTTGACAGTTATAATTTCTTACAGTTTTATTTTAAATAAAAAAGAGGAGGAGGCTGGTTTTGGTGATAGCCCAAAGAAAGCAAAAAAATATGAAAGTCCATATTTTCTCCCCAGAGAAAGAAATGCATCTAGCATCTGTTAATGCCCAGTTTTCATGTATTCTGTGACTTCAGAAGTCACTTTGATACTGGATGCAAACGAGACGTATCATTCTTTCGTGTACTCTGGATTTTTACCTCCCTCTTTATCTTGTCCCTGGCTTCCTATCTGTGTTCTTCGTTAGTACTTATAAGGAATCATGCTATTACTGAATTTTGGGACTTACCTTTGGATCTTCCTTTATATTTTTTTCTTTTTTTTTCTTTTCTATCCTTACATCTCTCCCTACCTTGAAATATTTTTTGTCCCATAAACTTGTTGCTTCAAATTATGTTTTAACTAAATATCTTCTTACATCTTTTAAACTCAATATGTTTTTCTGATTGATCATTGGTTCCTTTTTTTTTTTTTTCTGGAGGATAGGGGCCAGGAGAAAAGAGTTCATTTCATCTTTTGTTTATTCTTCTGCAGTATCTTTAATGAAAGTTAGTTGGTTCTTTCTACAGAGATAGCATGTGGTTCTCATCTGTAAGCTTCCTCCTTACAATAACAGAAAATACACATGAAAAGCCCACTTTTCTCTATGTTTTATGGTTTATCCATTGTTTTGTGAATTTATTTCTCATTATTTTCTTTTCTGACTGCTGTCTTTAGAAAGCAGTCAGCTGATATATCTTACAAAAGCATTTCTAGCTATACTCTTATCAGTCCCTTTATATGATATTGTAAGTTTTGGTGTTTGCCCCGGGTTGATCAGATGTGTTCCAGCTAGCTCTGTACCTTCTCTTGCTCTGTCATTTTCTTTCATCCTGCTCCACTGATTTGGTGTTCAGGTTTTGTGTCTTACTTTTATAAACCCCGACTTTGCATGTGATATGCAGAATATTTCAGTATTTCAGACTCCATTAACTATATCTAGAATTCTACTTATCATAGAAGTTTTGTTCCCATGTTAGAAATGCAGTAATTTAGATCTCTGCTCCAGTGAAAGGAAAGGCATGTATTGGTATGTTATGGGGCTTGTCTATACTGCAAACATTCATGATTCCAAAGAGTTTTACTGAGTCTACTGGCAAAACTTGGCCCAGAATCATGCTAGGGTACATTGCAGGCAGCCTGTCTCAAATGCAAAGTTCTATTTATCACTAAGATGGATTTTTTTCATGTGTAAATGCTGAACCAGAATTATGTGTGAATTTACTTTTTATAGCCAGCAATAAAACGAACCAAATTCCAAGACTATGTAAGCAGTACTTTAAATTAAAAATAAAATTGTTTTCCTCTTGTTATATTGTTCCACGTGACTTTGCCATTCTTTTTAGCACTATTGCTGGTCAGGCAGTAAGAGCAGATCTTACAGGTTTCTGCAATGGAAAGTGAGATATTTAAATCATTCTTTGTGATATCAAAACATTTTTTGTCATTCTCTGTAAATGCACCACTGTTTTCCCATGAGTATCTCAAAGTAAGTAGAAGAGATTTTAAAGTGCTTAACATTTAAGAATGACGTATTGCTTGTAAGGAATGTATGGGAAAACTCTTTCCACTTTTGAAGCACAGTCCTGAAATATGCAGCTTTCTGAAAGGTAGCTTTATCTTCCTTTTCTTACTGTTGTTTCCTACTAAAAATTAACGTTACTGAAATTTCAGAAATAGATCTGCATGCTACTCACCACAAAATCTGAATATATTTCAGGGCATTTTGACAGTTTCGCACATTATACCAGTACTTAAGAAGCTTCACTGCTGTCGGTAAAGTATAGAACTAATCGATTCTCCTGCTCACATCCAGGGCACTGCATGGTCTTGCCCTGCCTTACCTGGATATCTTCAGTTCTTCACATGCCAGGCACCCCCTGCATTTTAGTTTTCCTAGCCTTTCATCTGTTTTGAGTGTGTGCACGTAAGTCCTGTGTCCTCGGGTCACTTTGTTATGCTCACCAGTCACTTAATGAATTTCTTCTCATTTCATGTGATGGCTGCAACTGCATTTGCTAAAAACCAAGTCCACTTAAGACATTGTCAGCCTTGCTTGTCTGCACAATTTTTTTTTTCAGCTCAGTGATATGCATGCATGAAAAATGTTGTATAACTGAGTGAATCTCTCTTCAAAATGTATCTGGATTGACATGGAGATGTGGCAGGGCTTTCTTCAGCCATAAAGGAGAGTCTCAATTTAATTCTTAGATAGTCTTCTACTGTCTGAACCTACTGTGTTTGGGAACTTGGGAGCCCCTGCTGCTCTACAGTCTTTCCTTTCAGGTGGTTGAAGACTATGCAGGTGGACACTAGACAGCTCTTGTCCATTTCTTGTCTCAAGGGGATAAGTTCAGCTGTGATGCAGGTCTCTGAGGAACCTTGGGAAAATTTAGGGAAAAATATGAGGGCAGAAGGAGTAAAAGCAAAACACCTTTTATTGCTAAATAAATGTCTAAAGGATAGCTGTTCTAGTAAAGTCAAGGGAGTCAAACAATTTGGGTGAACCTCTACCAAATTGTTTGCTCTGTAAAATTCTAATAGACTCCCTTACCTCAATTTTGCTTCTCAGAGAAATAGGTAACAATAAAGACTATGATGGGAGAAATACACTGGGTATTTTTCCCTTCCCCCAAAGTTTGTTCTTAAAGTTTGATTTGATTAAATTTGTGCAACAGACTTCTTGTCAAACAAAATATAATTTGTCTCTCCTTGAACTGATGTGTCACATTTAACTCTTGGGTCTTATTTAAGCTCTCTAAAACAAAATATGTACTTTTGACTTGACCTCTGGAAAGAGGAGAAAATAGTATGGTAATACAGTTCAGTCTTCCTGCTTTTCGTCTTTCCCACTCCCTGGATTTCTAGTTCAGAGACATCTGTTCTTCACATTCTGTATTCCCCACAGCTTTATTTTTTCCCGTTTCCAAACCCAACAGTATTATTCCATGATTATATGGCAAATGATACCACTCACACACACATGAGCAGCAGTTCTTCCATGCAGCAGTTTTACTCAGTAACTCGTAAATTATAAACCAGAGGGAACAACTTCTTCCTAGGTAACACAGTGTGTACCTTTCAGAAGGCAGCCTGTTCTGCACTGCAGTTTGTAACTCTAGATTCAGACTAGGAAACATTAAAATTTTAAACAAACTTGACATGGAATAGATATCTTTAAATATTGCCGTTTCCTTGAAGTTCTGTCAGAAATAATAGTAGGGAAGATGGAAAATATGCAGCAGTTTCTTGTTCAGAGATGTATCAGCAATGTGGTGTGAAGGTACATCTGCAGTGCAGCTCATTATGGCAGCCCTGGAACACAAAGAGCATGTAAGCAGATGAGTCGTTCAAAATCTCAGTGCCAAACCAAAGGAGTGCTCTGTTACACAGAACAGCTCTAGTTAGAAAACATTAACTTCTCTGCTGCTTCTAACAGCTCTATCAGAAAACCTTGTTACATAGCTATTGTATCACTTTTTCTCCTCTACCTCACAAGTTTCTGATTGCAGTGATTGCATGGTAACTTTCATATGGTTACCTGTAGCTTGACTAGTCCTGAAGCCTGAAGTTGATAATTTAATGTTGTCTTTGTCAGTGCCATACTGCTTGCTTTTTGGCAGTGACTTGGACTGTTCTCTGCACCTCTGATACAGTTCATAACTCCCACACTCCTAGCTCCTAGCTCACAGGATGGCAGCACAACATGTGCTGAATCCTGATGCAGATTTGGTTGTCTAGAGGGTTTCTTTTCATTCTCTGAATTCTAAAAAGGGATAGTTGCTTCCATCACTTCTTATCCAAGTTTGGGAAAATACCACTGAATGCATTGAGGTAATACCCATGTTGTGTAGATAGAACCTTACCACCATTCTGAGAAGCAACCTTTCTTTGCCCACAGAAGGCTTCTATAGATAGTCCATAACTATGTTTAGATCAAGCTGGGATGACTTCAGATGTGTATGCTTTCCATCAAGTTACTTCTGTGACTCCAAGGGGAGCATTTGAAGTGCTCTTATGCTGCTCTTATGCTTTAATGTGAGACTCCAATGCAGGAGTCCAGTCAGCCAGGAAGTGACAAGCATGTGAGTAGTGGTTGATTTGTCTACAGCTGAGACAAACTGTTCCCCTTTTCCACCTGCCAACTTCCACACATTTACGTTGTGTTCTCCCTCATTTGAAGCCCCAGTGAGTAGAAAGAAACCTGTTTTCTTACACTGGTGATACTGAATGTTTCACTGGTGGTTGATCACACACTAGAGCAAGTCACACAGAAGCTGTGAGTTTTGGTGATACTTAAGTATGTTCAGATGTTTCAAGTAATAAGAGTAGATGATTCGCAGTTTGTTCTGATACACCTATGAAAAGCAGAATGTAAGAATAAATCAGTTATGCATTTTCAACATGTGCCACTGAATCTACAAGACAATGTGTTTGGTATCCTAGCTACTGTTTCTCATTGCTGAGTTATTTGTAATACTTAATTTTGTTTCCTGTGATACTTCAGTATCAAACATCAGTATATGCAGTAAGTGTAATCATACACTTCTGTTGTATTTAACGAAGGTGGATGCACACAGTGCCTTATCTATTGCCCGTCTCAATTGGATGGTGCTCTAAGAGGTTCTAAAGCACTTTTTTAGTATCCAAGTCTATGGAAATGTTTCTTGAATCATTCCTGAATCTTACTAGGAAATGGTTATGAAATTTCTTTTAAGAAAAAAGCAGGTTGTATTTGTGAATATACTGCTGCAGAGAAAAAGAAAGCAGAAGTAAACCTGATTCAACCTTTCTCATTCTCTGAGTAACCAAAACACATAAAAATGGCAATATATTGGATATTGTTTTTAAAATGCTATCCTCTTGTGTTCCTTGAGAATATTAAAGTAATATTGGTAAATTTTTAATGTTTGGGAAATATTAATGTATTATTTTAACTTGACAGTTTCTGGCTTTTATGAAAAAATGTCAAACCAAACCTTATACTGAGCCATTAGCAAGTTGTAAATGTGCCTTTGACATTAAAAGGAATTGTAGGTATTTTAATTAAAAGTTTCCAAAGGACAGTTTTCCCCAAATGTTCACAGTCCTATGTAGACAGTTGATCGTTCTCATACATTACTCTCTCCAATTTGTACTAGTAGTGCAAATCAGGCTTATGACTTGAATGAAAACTTAATTTGTTATGTAAGGTGGATATATTTTGTGAGCTAACAGACACAGCTGTAGTGCTGGTGCAGTGTCTGAACTCTGTCACTACCCAGTGATCTCCCATCCATCCTGCTTATGGCACATTGCTATTTATTTTTCCCTGTTTAGCACAGAACTCTCTGGATATTCATTTTACCAGGAAGTCCGGGTTTTAACACAGAATAAATAATACGCAAATCACATTTTTTTTACCTCTCTGTTCTGTTTTTCACTTCATTCAGAAGGCAGTAAGATAGAAATATCCTTGTTAGTGCAATGCTATGTGTGTTGTGAGTTGCGGGTAAAGAAACCAGCTTGCCCCAGCTCGGTTTTATGGTTGCCCAAGGAAGATCAGCGTGGTGGGTTGCTCAAGAACCACATGCAGCTCTGTGGCTAAAACATGACACTCCCTTGGCAAGGGCTGTAACGCATGCAGGGCTGTGCTGGGGCCAGCTGGATAGTCTGGGCCTGTCCTGTCCAAGGAAGCAGATCATCACTGTTTTTTCTCAGGAGCCCAGATCTGTGGCCAGCCCAGCATCAGTCAGCAGCAGCACCATGGGGAGCTGCTGTCATCTCCTGCCTGTGAGCTCCTTCTGGAGCGTTGTTTCCCTTTTTGTTTTCTGAGAGATGTGATTTGTAGACTCAGGAGGGTTTTGGATACTTGTGACTGCAGTTACTTGGCTTAGGTAATAATTTCTGAAGGACGCAAGACAGTCTGTCTCTCTAAGATGCTTAGTTATAGTCAGGGCCAGACAGACAGACAATGGTTGCCTCTCCGTCAGTCCTGATGATTTGAAATAAACAACAACTGACAAGATTAGATTATGTGTAACACTGTTTTTTTTGTCTTAGCTGTACATTGATTTCTCCTTTCTGGAAGCTAAGCAAATGTCTGATGGAGCCTAGGTTTTACTCTTAAGTGACCTTGTATAGAGGAAGTTTGAGTTTAAAGGGTGTTTACCTCAGTTATGTAGAAGACCAGTGTATTTGCTGCTTACCATTTGACTATTTAGCTTGAAAGTTTATTTTTGAGTTTGAAAAGGCCTTGTTTCTGGATATGACAGATGTGTTGCAGTTTATAAAATATACAATCTTGGTGCAGGAGCATTTCTCTTGCATTAAATTTATGCTCACAGCAGTACCTGTATTGTATGCAGCTATCCTTAGAAATAGATATAATTGTACCCTCAATGAAATGTAGAAGGCAGCAGTACTGAGGAGGTATTTCATTATTTAAAAGCTGAATGTTAAGATTCACTGCTGCTGCTCTATACAGTTCACAAACTGCAGACACAGCATGTTTGTGCTATATTAAAGAATAATAGAAGTGAGATAGACATGGTATCGCTGAACTTATCCTGCTGATAATTCTGTAGCAATAAGTTTCCTCAGAATGTCCCTTCCCCTCAATTTTTCTTGAGTTTCAATTCAATTTTTTCTTTTCTTTTTTTTTTTTTTTTTTTTCCCATGAGAGAGACCCAAGAGCTTGAGAACTGCTTTGTAACATCCCAGTTTATAAATAATGAAATTGCCCAAGTTAGGAATGCCTTGAGACAAGTATTCAAGCGTTTCTCTGCCGTAGGGTGCTAGCTCTGACAAGAATTAGGTGATGGTTTAGTGGATGAACTGTCAACCTTAATCCTCATACTTACAATTTATAAAGCAAGTTTATTTAGTGAAGTATTTTTTGTTTTGTTAAAACCTTTAAAAGCCTGCACATATTCTCTGATGTAAGCCATTGTCCTATTCTACACTTTACTGGTCTTATTTTCGTTGTAATGTGTATTTTTGCTTGTATTGTAGAAGTGGTCATTCTGTAGTAATTTGCCCTTCTAACAGATTATTTATTAAAGATGGTAGAGAATTGCTGTGCAAAGTGCATTGCAAAGGAGACCCCCACAGTATCTAAAATGGTACAGTAAAGGTATTTCTCCATGACAAGTTCAGAAATTATCTGTGTCTGCCTGTGTGCCTGTTCTGAAGTTTTGCATCTCTGCAGAGTGATCTCTGAATTGAAATTTAGGTGTCCAGTCAGCAGAATTATTTCTGGAGTAATGACAGCCTGTCAATAACTGTAGTGTAAAAGCAGTGAATGGCAAGCCTGACCTCTCTTCTTAGTGCTCTGTTCATACATGCGGGGATCAGCTCTTGGCATAGAGGGGTAGTAATTCCTAGGTATGTGGATTTGTGCTCCCATGCTTTTCTGGTGAAATGTGTAGCTTCTATCAAACCTCTGCATGAACAACATGTTTTCTGACATCTGTGTGTCAGGGCGTTTTTCAAAGTATAGAGTATAGCTTTAAGACGGAGTGATGAAAATAGGTGAAGCTGCAGCGGGAAATGTTTTGTTGGGTTTTAATTGGATATTTTCTTGTTGCCTTTCTAGGTCCGATGTAGTTGTTCTGTGCTTTTCAATTGCTAATCCTAACTCCCTGAATCATGTGAAAACCATGTGGTATCAAGAAATCAAGCACTTCTGTCCTCGCACACCTGTCATTCTGGTGGGCTGCCAGCTAGATCTCCGCTATGCAGACCTTGAGGCTGTGAACAGAGCCAGACGGCCTTTAGCAAGGTAAAGTTTAAATAAAAATAAGAATTTTTTTAAATCACCTTGGTAATCAGGTGCAGTACTTTCAAAAGAGAAATGATAGAGCCTAGTTTCCTTTTTTGTAAAATAAGAATATATGTGCTTTCTTCTTTCTAATTCTGTTGTCTGAGTTGGTTAGTTCTTTAACACATGCAGTTATTATGTGTTGCTCACAATATTTGTGCACATTGGACATCTAAATTTGTTTGGGTGCCTGAACACTACAATAATACAGAGATAATAACGATTACTAGAGATTTTCATATAATGTCTTTCTCAGTCTGAACACGTGCGCCATGTCCTGCCCTGTCACTACTGTCAGGTACTGTTTAAAAATGACAAATTCTATTCAAGTTTTATTGATTCTCAATTATTATTTTATTGTAAATGTAATCCTAGATCATGTCAGAAAATAAAGTGGTTGCAAATTAAATTTTTTAAAGTTCCGAGATTAAATCATTCTAGAGAAGCTTTGTTTTTCCCAGATTTGAAAGACAAGCATTCACATGTTTGGGCAAAACAGTCACACACTTACCTGCTCACTTCTACTTTCCTCCTTTTATGTGAATTTGAATGAGACCAGATTCATGGAAGTAATATCCGTGATCATGTAAATAAAGGCTGTATTGTAACAAATTTCCATAAAGGGATTGAATTAATATTTCATGGGGTCTTAGAAAACTTTGCCCAGGCAAGAATTTTAATGCAATGCAATATGATTTCCATAGGTTGGTTTGTTTATTAAACATTTCTTCTTTGTGGCTGGGGTGGGCTTTTTGGTTAACTCTCCAAAAGGAGATGTTTTTTCAAAACTCAAAATTCTTCCTCTGCCCTAATCCTCCTTTCTGATTTCACCATTACTAACGTTTGAATCGATACTCTGCCACCTGAAGTGATTGTTAGTTGGCGACTAAAGCTGGAGTGGTTAAGTCTGTGCCAGCTTGTGTATGCCCAATATGGTATGCTCAGAGAACGCACTGCTGGGTCATGTCTTCTGGTGAGATGATTTTATGTTGTGAAAATGGATTCTAGCCCAGACCTTTTTTCTGGTTTGTTTACCCTACATTGTATACTAGAGCTGCTCTGGAAATGCATGAGTTACTGCGTAATGCTTTTACAGCCAAAACAGGCCTATCTCTTGAAGTGTGTGTTGAGTTACACTTTTGTCACAGGCTAAGATTTTCTTTAAAAAGCATAAGCTTAAGAAATATTTCTCATTTCATACTTATGTTTATGGTATTTTTATGTCATGAGAATCTCCATTCCAATTGAAATTATGGATACAAAGAAAGATACTGACAGAATATCTGAGTAGAAAAGAACATTAGGTTTTTTAAATAATGAAAGTTCTCAAGTGTCATATTAACTTTTTTACTGTGAATTTCCCTTTAACAGAGAGAAAGCTTGCTCCATTTTGTGCAGATTATTTTTTCCATGTTTTTAGTAACATTGCAAAGACACCACCAAACTTAAACTCAATTACAAGTATGTGGTATTCTAAAACACTAGAGTCATGGTGGTAGGTTTCCAAAGGGCTTTGTGACCTCAATTTTATATGTTGTTTCATTTGAATAATAGTTATCTCAGAATTGGTGCTGAGACATTTTGTAAAATTTCATGCTTTCTGGAGTAACTTTGTGATGGATCATTGTGTGTGAGAAGGTTTATTGTTTCTTTAACCCTAGGCCAATAAAAAGAGGAGACATTTTGCCACCAGAAAGAGGCAGAGAGGTTGCAAAGGAACTTGGGATACCATACTATGAAACCAGTGTATTTGACCAGTTTGGGATTAAAGATGTGTTTGACAATGCAATTAGAGCTGCCCTGATCTCCAGAAGACACCTGCAGTTCTGGAAATCTCATTTGAAGAAGGTCCAAAAACCTTTGCTTCAGGCTCCATTCCTACCTCCAAGAGCCCCTCCTCCGGTTATCAAAATTCCTGAGTGTCCTGTACCGAGCATGAATGAAGCTGGATATTTATTGGGCAGCCCACTGTGTGCAGATGTTATGTTTGTTCTCCAGGAGCAGGACTGCATTTTTGCTCACAAGATTTACCTAGCTACCTCCTCTTCAAAGTTTTACGACCTTTTCTTAATGGAATGTGAGGAAAGTCCAGTCTTGGATGAAACACAGTGTAATAAAGAAAATACAAATAAGAATGTTCTGACAAGTCACCTTGAGAGAAATGGTGACAGTGATGACACATCCTTGAAAACTGCAGATGTTAAAATTCCCCCACCAGAAAGTACTGACTGTTTAAACATGCTAGAACCAGAACCTGGTGAAATAAATTCTACAGCAAGATCTCTGTCATCCTGGGGTAAGGGGTTTGTTAGTGTGCACAAGGAAATGCAAGTGAATCCTGTCTCAAATAGGACGTGTCCTGTAACTGTGGTAAAAATGGATTCATCTGTGCAAGCTGGACCTTTTAAAACTGTTCTGCAGTTTTTATACACAGGGCAACTGGATGAAAATGAAAAAGATCTCACAAGACTGGCTCAAATTGCTGAAATCTTGGAAGTATTTGATTTGCGAATGATGGTGGAGAATATTATGAATAAAGAAGCCTTCATGAATCAAGAGATTACTAAAGCATTTCATGTCAGAAAAGCTAATCGGATAAAAGAGTGCCTTTGCAAAGGGACATTTTCTGGTAACTAAATATATGCTTTAACAGGAAAAGCACTAATTCTTTTCTCATTCCTGTTACTATCACTTCGTAGACCTCAAAAGCTGTGACAGCTTACATTGTTCTGAGAGGAGGGATGAGCCCAAAATTTTAGTGCTACTCAGGGCCAACCTGGGGATTCTGCAGTTTAATTTCTCAAAATCAACACACAGGCTTTTAAATAAGTGACCCAATTTTCCAAAGTGTTGAACATCCAATATCCCCCTTTCAGTGAGGCTTTTATTTAACTATATGAAACACTAGAGTTATCTTCAGAGTGGGGTTCATGGGAAGTGAAAGAAGTCCTTGGTTAACAATGTGGAAGTGAAACATACATTCTTGAGACACAGTTTCGCTTTAAACACAGACTTGAAGCATGCCTGTTTCTTTGTTCCTCTGGCAGATGTGACATTTAAATTGGATGATGGAATCATAAATGCCCACAAGCCACTGCTGATCTGTAGCTGTGAATGGATGTCTGCTATGTTTGGAGGATCATTTATTGAAAGCTCAAACAGTGAGGTATTTGTCCATTTTTGTCCCTTTTGCTTATAAGGTCTGATGGATTTAGGGTGAGGGAAGCATCATTTTGTGCCTCTTTGAAGGGTTGCAGTAATCCCTGGAATGATTCTTTATTCTTCCCTTCGAGACCTGGGATGCTTTTCTCCTTAAAGCATTAAATTAGGATGCCTAGGAGGATAACATATTTTCTGAAAGGCATGAGACTTCTTCCAATGCTGGAGCATGTGTTTTAGACCTGAAATCCTTCAAAATATTAAATATTGGGGAAAAAAATAAATATGGATTTGTGAATTTCTTTAAGTTTTAAAGTTGTGTGAATATCTATTTATACAATCAGAAGCATTACAAAGAATACTTGAAACAGGGATGTTGAGGAAGGAATTGAAGGGAAGAAAGGGTTAAAAGTGGTAAACTAGAAAAGGGGGCTGGTTTCACAGTACTTCAGTAGAAACTAAACTCATTCTCTAGTGCATCAGCTTGTCCTCTTGAGTAAAGCAGGTATCAAGTTCACTATGAAAGTATGAAAGATCTGAATGCTTTGAATTGAGATTTTGGAGCAGAAGCCTTGTATTTTTCAGGTGCCTTCATGGTCTGTTTTTCGAATTCTTTCTTGTCTTATCCATACCCACATTTTCATTTTTGTTTTGATTTTCTTGTTCCTTTCCATACTCATAGGTCTTGTTCATATGAAGAGTTCAGTTTTTTTGTGTTTAATATTCTGAAAGATCTGAAAGATGTTCTACTTACATTTTTCTTCCTGCTTCTAATACAGCTGTAAACATAATTCCTTTCCCAGAGGGATGCTGAACAAGTGGTTCATTAAAAATACATAGTTTGATTCTAGTAAGCAACATATGGCAATGAAGAATATACATTTATTTTGTACAAGTCTATTTTTAAATTATTAACTTAACAGTCTTATCTTTCCAATTTAAAATATTTATCTTCCATTTTGTGGACTTTAAAGCATTCAGTAATGCTTTTGGAGGTTTTAAAATATAGGTAGATTGGAGTTGAATGGTTTCTTTTGGTTTACAAAAAATAAAACTATCTACTTTTTACTTATTACTTTTTTCTGAATTTGGGACACAACATTTTATAAACTTATTCACTAAATTTACTGTTCTCTGCACTAACAAAAATATATTAATAATGAATGGGTTTCACAACTAGCTACTCTTACTTGGAGAGTTGAGTTGCTTCCCAAGTGACTGATATGCATAACAGGTTCATGCTTTAGCACTAGCAGACCTGGGTTTGAATCCCACCCATCCAGATAGAGCTGAAAGAAAAATTCTCAAGCTCCTAAGGATTAACAACCAGATTATGTGACAACAATTAACTCCCATCAAGTAGGTAGTCTGTGCTGACTGCTTTCCAGCAGTCAGGTAAAATTGCATGTACATTTAATTCCTCATCATAATTTTATTATTGTTTTTCTGCTCTACCTTTTTTTACTGCAAGTTCTTCAGAATACCACAGACGTTCTAACTCTCCTTCCTCTTCTTGTACACTTCCCTGCAGTGAAGTGGGGTTAGGGTTGTGCTGGTGAGAAACTAGATAGCTTTTGTCCTAGTCTTAGTGGTTTCATTACATGGTGGTTACACTAAATTACGTGTGTGTGGCAGAAACGGTTTACGTTTCTTTTACCTCATTTCTTCAGTTCAGTCCCTTCTCAGACATCATTTACTTGGATAATTTGGTTATTTATAAACAGACTGAGAGGGGTGGGGTTTTGTTATCCTTTGGTTTCTGTTATTCTCAGAAACCCCAGAATATCCCTTGCCCGGAGCAGATAGATTGCATTCCTAAAGCAGTCTACCAAGGGAGGTTTGGCATGGGAAGTGCTCAGTGGCATTATGTGGCCCACAAAGCTGTCCGTTCACAGGCTAGAAAGCATTGAACAGATTCAGTATTTCATGTGGATCTAATTCCAGTAACTTGGTAGAGTTGCTTGTATGTAAACAGGCAAAGGATCTGATTCCAGAGGTATGCTTACCTGTTGGCAGCTTTGCTGAACTTTAATGGGAAGTTTCTTTTTTGAAAAGTGTTTTCCCTGCATTTCCAAAATTACTTGAAGAGAAAAAAAACACAGTCCAGCAAAGTGGCAGAAGTGAAATATGGCCTCTATATGAAAATTCCTTAATTATTAGGGGCTCTTTTCTTAAATATCTTTTCCAGGTAGTTCTTCCCAACATAAACAAGACTTCCATGCAAGCAGTTTTAGATTACTTGTATACCAAGCAACTGTCCTGCAGTCAGGAACTGGACACACTTGAGTTAATCTCGTTGGCAAATAGGTTTTGCCTTCCTCACCTGGTTGCACTAGCAGGTAAGAATTTGTGGCCTTGTCCAGTAAGTGTCTTCTGCAATGGCTGAAACATGTTTTAATGGTTTTGGAAGGCACAGGATGTTCTCAAGTGTCAGGGAAAATAAAGACTCTTTTCTTGGTATTGTAATACAAAATTGTAATTTGTATTTTTGTATTGTAGTACAAACTGATATTTTCACTTAGAAGAATGTGTTTGCCTTTCTCTTGTCTTTTTTAGTTTTGTGCTAAACCAGCTGAGAGCATTGAAGTGTTCTGTGCTTTAAAAACAGGAAGAGTAAATCTTCTCTTTACCCTTGGTATAATGTCTGTGGTTTGTAATATCCATTCTGTTGTTAATTTATCTGAAAACAGGATGGACCTCAGTCTTTCCATTATGTAATGAATGAAGTGCTCCATTATAAATTTCCATTCTAAGAGAGTAACTGAGCCAATTCAAACTGATCTAGATGATTATGTTTTTTAGAAATGCTGTCTGGATCCCTTTTCACTGCCTAGATGCGAATTGGATGTTTTGATATGTACATGGGGATTCATCCCTCATTTCAGGAAGAAACTTTTCTATATCACTTACTTAGAGAAAAATTACAGGATAAGCAGCTACTTAGTTTTAAAATTAAATCTATACACACCCCAGACATTCGGGGTTGGGGTTTTTTTGTTTGTTTGTTTCTCTCTATGTATGTAACTTGGCATCGTTCTTGAGACATGGCCAAGGCCGAAACTCAGAGACAGATGAAGCAAAGCTACAGTTATTTACAGGACAACATTTAGCAAAAACTTAATCACATACCAAATCTTAGCTCTCCTTCTGTTGTGCATCAGGACTGTGTGCCTTGTCTTCTCTGTTTCTGACAGACCAAATCCATTATTGCCTGATTTCATATGCATATTTTAACTGAAGTCTTGTTTATTTTTTGAAGTAGTTGCAGCAGAAACATACATATAATATTAAGAATATTTCATTCCATTTAATTCTTGATGAAATAATTTTGAGTCCAAAGGTGATTCCTAACAACTGAACCCAGTAGAATTATGTCACCTGACAACATTTCCCAAAAAGACACTCAGACCTCTAAGATTCTAGGAAATAGTTCTAGGAAAGAGTTAATGAGACTCTTGAACTGAAGTGACTTTTGGGCAAGCTGGTCAGCCCTCATCTAGATCCCTAGGATTAACTAATCTGAGAATCTGAAGAAGGCCTGAAGTGAACTTTCTGTATCAGTGCTGTGGGTATACTCATTAATAAATCCACAATGCAATAGCAAGTGCACTGTTGCCTAAAAACTTGTCTGTTGCTTTTGTATTGCCCAAAAGAGATAGCTGATCCATATTTCTAATCTATATTGAATATTGCACCCAGCCATTCTGCCAGAAAGAGACTAGTGGCCGCTGAACTTTGTCCTTCTATAAGTGGTTATTGATTGCAGGCTTGTTTTGAGAGTTGTGTGTGAAACCAGAAATAGTTTGGATTGAGGCAAAGGGCAAATCCGCATATGGACTGTGCTCCTCTGGGGCAAGACAGTTTATACCTGTGATGCAGAACCTTCAGCCACAGCTCTAAAGGCCAGAATTTGACTTCACCCAAATCTGAAGTTGCTCGGTGTATCTGGCTGAATTGTGTAATGCTAGAGTTAACACTAGGAGGAGGGAGAGCATGCCTTCTTGGTTCTTTGTTACTTGTGAATGACCTGACCTTGAAATGTGACCATTTTCCCTTAAGTGATGGGTTTTTTCCTCTAACAGAACAGCATGCAGTACAAGAGCTGACAAAAGCCTCCATGAGCGGCATTGCAATAGATGGAGAAGTACTGTCCTATTTGGAATTGGCACAGGTCAGTGTGCACTATTTTTTAAAGATATTCTGGCCAACTGCAGGACTTGCTTTTAGCACCTTACTGGTTTTGAGCATTGCTTCTAAGTGGCTCAAAGTCTGCAGTTCTGAGAGTGACTGACAATAAAACTTAGTTTTTTCTTCTATTTTAAAGAAGGTTTTTCCATTAGTTCAAAGCGAAACATCTATTTAAATAATCTCAGAATAGTTGTCTTTCAAATATATATTTTAGTTTTTCTTGATTCATGGCCATGCTTCAGTAGTATGAAATGCAATATAATGAAGCTGTTCAGCTTTGTAATGGTGAATGATTCTTGGGTTCCTTTCAGCTCCCTTCTTGTAGATATATTTAGACTTATGTTGCAAAGGCAACATTTTTTGTATTCTTAAACTTGACACTTAGACTGGCTACTCAGAGCCAGTCATCTGATAGTTCAGAGTGAGTGCAAATCCTACTACTTTATGTTCAAACATGTTTCAATGTTTCTTGAGTCCCAGAGACCATGAAAAGAAAGAGCCCCCAGCTCACAGTTAAACTGCGTACCTGTTTTCAAAAAAGAGTGCTACAGCAGTCTTCCAGATACAGTAGTACAACCTAAAATATTTTTCAAGTTTTATTATTCTTGATTTTGTGCTAGTGATGAGTCTGTCTGTAGCTCAGATTGAAGTCTGAGGTTTAAGCAGCACTGAAATACAGCAGAAGCTGGCCATGCAAGAGTTGTTGTAGCTGCTGTCCAGTGCCTCTTTTGCCTCAATACCTATAATGCTGTTGCAAAACCAGGACTGATCCCCTTCCAAGAAAAGGCAGCTCACTTCACTTAATTTCTGTTTTATGAAGGATGTTTTTTCTATTTTTTTTTCTCCTGGTTGAAGGCAGGAGTAATATGTTTAACTACTGTTAAGATATCCTCTGTGCCTAGTACCTACATCAATATGATGTGTTTATAACCTGAGAAAAATCATAGTAGACAGTCAGAACGGCAAAACAGATACACATGCTATACAATCTGACTTGCGTTATAGCCGTGCTTCCTTATGAACATAGGAAGCTTGTACAAGATTTAGTATTGAGCTTTCAGCACTACTTGATTTCTGACAGCGAGCATAGTTTTCCAGGGAGTCACCTCACAGCCAGGTTCACAGTAACCAGTGTGGAAGTATGACTGATGCAATCATACCAGAAAATTCGGGTCCAGCGTGTGTTGGGTTCAGATCCTGTGTGGGACTGAATGTGGTTTGCCAGATGCTGTGCATGCTAAGCACTTAATCATTAAGCTTTTGGGCCACTTGTTCCAGCAGAATTGTGTGACAAGGTCTAGGGCATCTAGAGGCTGCTTCAGCCTCAAAAGCTCCTCTTTATGGATCTGGCAGCACGCTCCCAAGCAATCTGCTGGGGACCATTCTAGCTTTAGTTGTAAATTGGGGCTGCAAAATGAATGATAACTTCAGGAAATGGAATAAGCTCTTTGTTTTTCTTTACAGTTTCACAATGCTAACCAACTGGCAGCTTGGTGCTTGCATTACATCTGCACCAATTATAACAGTGTTTGCTCCAAATTCCGCAAGGAAATCAAAGCTAAATCTTCAGGTATGGGCAACTTTCCCCCCAAGTTTTCATGAGTTTGCCCCTTCTTTCTCCCCACCCAGATGATTAAACATGAAGACAAAGATGAGCTCAGATAGCTAAGCTGTGAGACTGAACCTCTGTGCTATCTTGAGTAGCATTCATAAATTCTTCTTATCTCTAAAGAAGGGTCATAATCATTAGCCTGATTCCTGGCCAAGCGTTATGTTCTATAACTATTTCAGTGAAGCTAAAGGGAACAGAGCTATTTTCAGGCCCTACAAATATGTTCTGTAAAGGGCTTGCTTTTTTACAAACTTTGAAGGGACTAAGGCCTCTTGAGTGCAAGCACTTCCAAAGTCTTTTCACCTTGTAAGTGCAGCATGTGAGGAAACTGGGAGAATCCCTGATAAGCCACCTAACACAGAGACGGGGTAAATGGTTAGTGGCATAGCTTTTTGCAGACATTTGTTGGATTTGTGTATCTTATTGGCTTGTTTGGGGGTTTTTTGGTTGTTTTTAATCAGATAATCAAGAATATTTTGAGAGGCATCGCTGGCCACCTGTGTGGTATTTGAAGGAAGAAGATCACTACCAGCGAGTCAAAAAAGAAAGAGAAAAGGAAGATGTTGCACTGAATAAACATCATTCAAAGCGGAAGTGGTGCTTCTGGAATTCCTCTGCTGTAGTTGCCTGAACAAAGCAAATAAGTGGAAATCCATGACCAGTGTCAGAAATTAGTCTTATTGTTAGAAATAGGATGTAGTTCAGGTTTTCAGGAAACTTTGTTCCACATGTACATTTATTATTGCTAGAGCCAAAAGCACAAGCTCACTGAAAATGGGCCTGGAACAGCTCGTTGAAGTAATATGTATATTTTTGTCTAGTCAGTAGATAAATGTCTACTATTATTACATTTCTTTTTATAAAAAAAAAATACAGCATTAATCTTTCAGTCTCCAATTGGGAAATATTTTTATACTGTCTGGTGTTTTGTTCAGATAAAATTCTGGATACAGTTTTATTTTACAGACCACAAAATAACCACGTAGCAGCTTTGTAATTAGATTTTAACTATTTTTACTATGTGTATACAGTGAAATAGACAATCTTCAGTCATAAGAGATCGCTTTTAGAGTATCTCGTAAAAAGTCATCTTAGGAGAAAATCTAGTTGCCTAGAATAGGTTGTCTTTTTTTAAACTAAGTACTGTGCACTGGTAATATAATTAGATGGTTATTTCCCCTTCCTAAAGTAAAGGGTTAGAATAAAATCCAATAACTGCAAGATAATAGAGTGCTTGATCTTTGCTCAGCTGAGTAATAGGCTGTATAATTACCTGTTCAACTGCAGGCAAATGTATTTCTAATATTTGCCATGTAAGTGCAAATAATTATGACTATGTGAGCCATGTAAAATCTAGTGATTCTAAGTATTCAGAGGTTTTATATGTCTAGATCAAAGAGAATATTTCTAAAATCATTTAGAAGGGCTTATTAATTTGTATCCTTACACAAGTATGGATCTGAATACAAAAAGCAGTTACACTGCTTGCATTTGAATTACTGCATGTCAGTTACCTTGTTCTGTGGGATCTTAACCATGCAGCCATTCCTCATGCCGAATTCCTTTTTGCTTCAGTGCAAACAAATGAAAGGGCTGCAAAACCAAGTAGGAGTTATCTAGTCTTACAGCATTTTATAAATGAAGAAGGGTCTTCACACACAAGATCACTTCATTTTGATCTAAATTGTTTTATAGCTTTTGCCAGGTAGAATTCAAAGTGTTAGATTAGTTTTAAGTAGATCATATATTTCCCCTGGGAACAACAACTCCTAGAAAGCTGGGGGCAAAATGATGGCAGTCAAGAATTCTGCTCAAGTGGTGCAAGAAAAAAAAAAAGCTTCCAGTGTTTTCAAGTAGCCTGTGTGTTCATGACTTTTTATCAACCATTACTCTGAAGCTGCAGTGTTACACTAGATTATATAATGATGACAGCATTTTTTAAAAGACCAAAATTCCAAAATATATAGACTGTAGAACATACACATGCAATCCTGTTCAGTGTCTCAGGCACAATTCTGTAACCAAGGTAGTATTGTGTATTAGGTTTGTTTATATTGTTTTGTGCTGACAGCTCAGCATACTAATGTGAAAAGGTGTTTTGTGTTGTTTTTCTGTATTCAAAGGCAAGGCAGTACAGTCAAACCCCACTACTGCAGGTCAGGAAAAGCTTTGGACTGAAAGCCATATACACCTCTACCTATTTGTATTCTGAATGGACTAATTCTTGGCAGATGCTGCCACAGGATTGTAGAAGCCGCCCAGCATGGAGAGAGATGCTGCTCTACAAACTTTTATAAGAAAAGCAAGCAACAGTTTCCTACCCCTATAAGATTCATCACTGTATGGTGATAAAGAAGGGCTATAAATGATGGTTGCAAATATGTCTCCTTCATTCTTGGGTAGTGATAATGTATATTTGTGGAGGAGAAGAATGAATGAGTGAAGATGTGTCAAGAATAAGATGAGATAAATACCTGTTGTCATAAAATGTTAACCAGTCTCATTTTAAGTAAGTATTGCTACTAGGTTTTACACAACCAAAGCTACTGTATGATTGTAATCTTGCCAAACTGTAATGGATATATAAATGAGCCTGAAGTATATGCAATAATATTCAGTTGTGCTAGTTATCAGCTATTATAACCAAGTGGCGGGTTCATTTGGTTAATGCTGTCTATGGCCTTTAATCTTGGTGGTTATTTTGTGTTTTTTATTTTGCAAAAAAAGTCAATAAAACTGTTTAGTTACAAATTGTCTCCCAGCTCTTTGAAGAAGCTTCCTAAATTTTGCATTATGTGTCACCCTTTCTAGTGCTGCTTGTGAGCATTCAGTTGTGGTATCATTCATTGAATTTTACTGAACTGATACTTGTGTGGCATATTAGAATTTATGGTTGGGAATGTCACAAGGAAATCCTACAGTGTTTTTATATCATCATGGAAGGCTGCTTCTTGTCACTTACTGTTGAACTGCATAGCAAAAAAATCTCTTGCCACTTTTCCCTATGGTTTCTGGTATTTAATTACCATGATACTACCCAAGGGACATGAAACTAATTAGTCATGACAGACACAGGGAGGAAAAATGTAGGTGAACAGCAGGAAGTCCGTAGGGTTTTCAGTATGCTCTGTACTTTGTACAGACACTCTTTTTCCTGATTTGTCACTGCCTTAGTTGTCAACCATTACAAAGAATCTCTCGTTACCTATTAGTGGACTCCCAGCAACTACTTCTCTGAATAGAGGTTGTTTAATCGATAGAAGTAGAAAGTGGGTGCTTTTTGAGGGGGTTTTTGCAAGATGTCATGCAAAGAATGCCGTGTTTGTGATTTTTTTTTTTTTTTTTTAATAAAGCTCTTAAGCAGTGCCAAGGACATTGAAAGCAAGCACATTCAGCACATTGTACATTTTTTTAACATGCTGATTTATGAGAATGCTGCATATCTCAGCAATTTATTTTTTGAAGCAAAATTATATTTCTTTGATCTTACCATTGGGAAAGGTAATGGGCTGAACAGAAGAAGTGGTGACATTAGGTATGAAAGTGTTTCTCTTGGTCGTGATAAAAGTAGCATGGAAGGAAAGAGCAAATCAGAAGCATTGCGTTTCAGGGCATTCTTTTTTAAATATTATGACTGTTTAGAGTAAGTTGCATGTCCTTTGTTTCTGGGGAGTCTCATTTGGATTATTTCTTAGAAACTTTTTCTGTTTGTTCTTTAAGGCAGAATTTCTGCGAGCAAGTTCTTCTGCATCACAACACAAACCACTTTTTGTGGCTTCCCACCCACAAATAGCACACCAAAGCCAGAAACAGAAGTGTTTTATGAGTAAGATGGGATTGGCCAGACTTCAGCCACAACTCATTAATTTAATTCACTGAAGACCTACTCATCACTGTATCTTAGATCAGGCCTAGAAGTGTGCAGAGGTAAGCTAGATAGCACATTAAGAAGGATTGCCTAGAAGAGACTAATGTGGACATCCCTTCTGAGCACTGAAAGCAGGATTGTACCAGAGCAATCAAGGCAAGAGGAGCACAGTGCTTTCTTGCCCTAATTCTTCAGCATCTTACCTGTATATATCCCTCAATAACAACTTATGTCTAGAAGTGTTTGATTTGTATAATGAGGGAGTTTTTTTTCTGTGTTCTAGTAACAAGTACTGGGAGACCAGCTGAAGGAGTCTTAGAAAGCCTGCTCTGAGGACCAAGTCTTCCATCTTCTGTACAAAGAGGTTTAGGTAAAGATCTAGTGTACTAATCCTGTTAATAGGATTAACTTTGGTACCTAAACTCCAGGATGGTGAAATATTTCTTTTCTTCCAGACTTTTTAAGATTACAGTCTAGTGAAGAGATTTGCTTTGTCAGATGAAACTATAGTTTTGTCCCTATTCTGTCCATTTTTTTCTAGATCACAGTCTTTATACTCTTGTCATGGGATAGGACAGCATTTATTTACTCTGGGCTGGAATCCAAGATGTGTCCTGTGCAGTGTGTGTCTTTAAGGTGGCTGCTTGCCACTCCTGAATCCCCTTAGATTTTTGCACTATTAAAATTAGTCTAGTTCTCCTGCAGGTAAAATTCCTGTTGAAACGGATGTGATACTACACACACGCCCATTCTCTTTGGGCCTTGAGGTGCCACCTAATGAATTTGTTATCCCTTGTCTGTGTTACAAATCTGCTAACAGAAGTTGGCTCTATGTACTGCATGCAAGATAAGACAGTGTGTTAGCAGCAATAATTCCCATCCTGCAGGCCCTACAATAGGGTAATTCATTGTCAGTTAACGTGTGCCTTTGCCTTTAGCTAAGAGAATATAACCCGTGTCATGGATTCACTTTGCACTAGCAGCCAGAGCAGTAAGACTATTGTATATTTATACATGCAAACTAAATCCCTTACTGCTGCTTACATTAAAATCTCCATTTCTGGTAGAAGTATGAAAAGCTTTTGGATGAAGACTGCAGGAGACTAAGAAGAAAATTTGAACATCAGAGGACGCAGGAATGAGTGTATGCTAATCTATCCCAGCTCTAGAGAAAGTAAATCTGAGATAAGGATGTGATTCAGAGAGAGCAGTTATCATGGGACAACATAGTTGTCATGGCTCCTTTATAATTGTTCAGCCTTATTATTTCATTTGTAAGAAGGCCATATAGCTACAGCATTCCATGGGGCTGTTCTGCAGCAACAGGTGTTCTCATCTTGCAGGTCCTGCATCCCCTCCTCACCAGGGTGGGGGGACACAGGTTACTGTGAAAACATTATATAGCTGATTCCTCTCAAATCCTTTCCTGTATAGCACTGATACCCCACAATCTGTCCTTTGGCCTGCAGAGGAGCCCAATACCTCCTGCTGGACGTGGTATATCTATTTTCATCTCATGTTGAAAGATATGGCAGAACAGCAAGGACCTTACCCCTACGTATGAAGGATCTCCAGGCAGTCCCCTTCTCTGGCACAGCACATAGTGGAAGAGCAAAACTCTGTGGCAGCCAGATGTTGGCCTGTTTAGGGATTTCAGGATAAAAAATATAAAATAAGCAACTTTGAAAAAACACTGAGAAGGTCAGAGACTAAGTCACAGAACACACAGGTACCAGCTGTGTGACACCCTGGACAGCAGTATTTCAGGTATCATTTAAAGATGCAAAACTGGGGAGGTGTAGATTTCCTGTAGATGTCAGCTCTGGTTTTCAGCTTTAAAAAAAAAAGCAACCTTCACCATTAGTGAAAATTAGCAAGCTGGGTGCCATCCCTCCATATTGCACAGGTCTGAGCAGCCCCACTGGAGAGGTGTCCCTTCCCCCCACCCCATTCTGGCTGCTCTGAATAGATAAGTAGCCAGGTGATGACACTTCACAGGGACGATTTTCTTAGATATTTTCTTGCCTTTAACATTTTAAAAAAAGAATTCTTTATTCTCCATGGGGATTAATTTTTTTTAAGTTATGGCTGTATAATAATATATATTATATATATTATATATGT
>NW_010099586.1:0-4067 GCF_000699245.1 Pterocles gutturalis | reverse complement strand
CTATCCACCTGGTAATGTCCTCATAAAATCATGAGACATAGAACATCATTAAAACGTCTGTAAACAGAAACAGAGACAGGAAGAACCCTGGGAAACTATAGATGCTAAGATAAAAACAACTGTACCAGTGCAGAGCACCGCAAACAGAGCCATACCATATTTTCAATACATCTATTTGTCTTTTGTTCCAGAGCTACAAATAGGTCTTGAAATGTTATCTTATACATCCTGGAGATTTTGACAAAGCATCTTCCTACTTTCAAGACGTGTAATTATAGCTCACACCATATGATAATGAGACTCACAAATCCCTGAAGCAGAACCCTGCATCACCCTCCCTTAGTGCTAAACACATTCAAGGCTTTGTTGATCTGACAAAACTAGCCCTTATATAAGAAGTTCAGACCGTAATATGCAGCAGTTTTTCAACATAAGAGTACTTTAAAAAAAATCATCACAGCATTTATAAAGGGAGCTTTTATTTGTTTTCTACTGCATGGACACAACTCTTGTAGTTGCACTCCAATTATAATAATCAGGAAAGGTATTAAGATAAATTTTTTGCTATTTCATAAAATGCAAAGTCTGGTGATTAGAATTGAAAACCACACATTGCTTGTTTTCTAATATATCACAATAACACATGCTATTCCCATTGCATATTTTTGGCATGGAACTCTAAGCAAACAGATTGCAACAGCTTTCTTAAAACTAAAAAAGAGATCTCAAAGACAGCATGAGTAACAGATTACCAATATATCTAGAGATCAACAAATAATGACTAGTAAATAAAATCAGAGAAGCAAAAATTCGGCAGAAGTATATATTTAAAAGAAATTTAAAACTGTTTTTATTTCAAATTTCTCAGAAATTTGGTTTCATAACGCTTTGTGGAGGTTTAGTGATTATCAGGCTTCACCATAAACAAAGTCAATAGCAATTTTGACTTTGCTGACTGGTCAACGTAATTGTTTTAGAAAATATCATATTATAATTATTTTATAATTGCACTTTATCAAGGCTATATATAAAAATATTTTTTCTGAGTAAAATTATGAGATTAAAATAATTCTGTGACCATAAAGGGCACAGAGAAAATACTATTTCTTATCTAGGTAATAGGCATAAAATACTTTCTTCTTATTTCCCCAATTTTTAAAATTTATTTTCATAATTTTGGTTTAAAAGTTTAGTATTATATGCCCTGATAACAGTTTTATTTTGGTATTTCTTGTATTCTTTGTCCCTGCAAATTGAGTTTTAAAGTTAAAGAATGATACGAAAACATTCTTGTAGATTCAAAGGAAGCTCCATCTGAACAAATGCTCTCTACTCAGGTTACCACGTGATGCAAAAGATCACCAAAGCTTGACAGAGATAGTAGCGCTGGTACCAAAAGCAGAACAAGTGCCTCATTGAGGCACCATCTATGTCAATTAGTGTTGCTAATTCATCTGCAATGATTTTAGTGTCCGAACTAGTATTCCTACACAGTGCTTTTCTGTGCCAGGAGGCTGTCCTGACTGACTTGACCCTACCTTGAGCATCACTATGCCATTCTTCATGACAGGGTGTAGATACACCCGCTGTCCCTGGAGCGGTTGCTGGAAACATCTGTGAGATCCCTGTGGAACTGCCCTCCCTTAGAGCCACTTCTGTGTCTTCTTGAAGAGTCAGAGCCACTGCACAGACTATCCGCATAAATGTTGGAATCAGAATAACACTCTCTGTTTCCCCATGTTACATATTGGTTTCATTACCTCTCTTTATAAAATCAGTTAGTACATTGCTTCCAGAGACTGACACAATTTCTGGTTTGTCAGTGACTTTATGCTTTTCCTTATTTTTCTATAATTTGGGTGATTTTTCTATCAAATCAGTTATTGTTTCTGCTTCCAATATCAAACAAAATTTAAAACTCATAACTGGTACATGAATACAATCAGAGACCAGAAAAAAACACCTACCTTTTGGACTAATCATTATTAACACATTGTTTTGGTATTTGTCAGTACAACAAAAGGTCAAAGAAGTCTGTACTTTCTTCTCCTTTTTTATTCTGATTTTGTCTCAGCTAAATAACTTTAAGATAAATTAGAAAACATTTTAAATTATTCTAAGGAATGTTCTTAGTGACAATATAAGCTTGAAAACAGACTTTCCAGGCAAATATCTTTAATATGTTTCAGATATTTTTATTGTCCTGGTTTCAGATGAGAAAGAATTAACTTTCTTCATAGTAACTAGTAAAGCTATGTTTTAGATTTGTGGTGAGGAGAAGGCTGATAACATACTGATGTTTGTAGTAGCTGCCAGGACCGTGAAGGACTTCTCAGCTTCTCTGCTGTGCCAGTGTCTGCAGGTGCAGGAGAAGCTGAGGGGGAGGAGCACAGCCCCAGTTACTAGCCTAGGATTCAACTTTAAAGCTTAGGATTGAGACCCAAATTGGCCATCAGCCAGGGTCAAAATTGCAACATTATGCATTCCGTGGCCAAAGTATTCTAAGAAAAATATTCACTATTTCTATAACTGCTTCGGTTTCATACTGAGGGAGATAAAAATTTATATCATCGTTAAGCTCAATCACAGATCTCAGAAAAGAATGAGGTGTAGGTGTAGTGAAGCTGACTAAAACAAGGTTGTACAGAAAAAAAAAAAAAATCCAAGCTGGTGCTTGATCAGGGACATTAAAATTCTGTAGTCCATGTACTGCACCTTTAAAAAGATAAATGCAAAAGCTGGATACAATAACTGAGGACTCCTTGTTTTTGCACAGAAGTAGTATGTGCTTCAACATAGGTGGTTGCAACAGGAATGGAGGTCTTATTGAAACTATTCTCTCCATGCTCCTTAATATGTATGTGAATAGGGACAAAATTATGTCAGTAGTTGAATCCTACTCCATACCTGAGTCACACTCAGCGGAAGGTAAACTCACATATCTCATTTCTGAAATCAAAAGTGACAAAATGCAAATTTATTCCACTTAGAATCTATTCTTTGAGGGTAAAGTGTTCAGAAATAAATGCTAAAATTATTATTTGAAAATGTATTTAAAACGTAATTTTAAAAGTAAGCTTATTTTTGTTTCTTTTGTGTTTAATCTTTAACGTTATTATTACAGGAGTTCTGTTATGGCAAGTTTCATTTATTTCAGTGATATTTTTGGAAAATATGTTGGTAAAAACTCAAGGGCTGTAAATGAAGGTATTTTACATCCACTGGGTATGTGCTGTCCAGATCGAGTTCAAGTGACAGTCATAAAAAGTAAATCAAAAAATAAGCTGTGTTGCTGCTACTCAGCCACTCTTAAGCGTCTGATTAATGACTGAATCTATTAAGATGACAGGTATTTTCAAGGGACTGCCCAACGAGCGAGGCAGTTTAATATATGAACTTTTAATTTCGTTTTAACTCAAAACCAAGATGTCAGTACATTAAAATGTGTATGGTGTTCATGGTTCATTGTAAGCAACTTGAAACTCACAAATAGAGCAATACAGATCTCATCATGGTGGAGGTGTTACATTACAGGTCAACATAAGATGCCCATGTAGTTTAACAGTGAATATCTGTGAGAAGTCAGAATAATAATGAAATTATGTTTGACTCTAAACATCCCACAAATTACAGGAATTCAACAGAAAGCATAGCTAACTGCAATTTACTGTAAAAAATATTCCAGTATCACTAACAGGAATGATTTGATCTCAGAGCCCTTATGCTATTTTCTATACGAAGCAGGAAATGTATTTTTTTTAAATGCTAACAGATCTATGGTTAAGGTGGAACAGTAAGGTTGTTTTGTTTTGTTTTGTTTTTTTTAATCAGCCTGGACCACCTGATACATCAGAGCTCTGCTGTTCATGATTAAGTCACCAACACAAAGGCCAGTCCATTTTACCTTTTCACATCTAAATTAAATTTCATTCTCTTAGTGAAACAGATACACCTTTAAATCAAATCAGGGTTGCACTGACCTTCAGGGAAGTTTTGCCAAGATTTTATCCATTATAATAATGGATAATAATAATATTTAGTGACTGTCCTGGGTCCAGCTGGGATAG
>NW_010099585.1:0-8337 GCF_000699245.1 Pterocles gutturalis | reverse complement strand
TCTCTAACATTCTGTGATTCTGTGAATTGCAAGGAAGGGGAAATTTGGCTCCACTCTCAACAATGAATATTTAATGGTTCCCTGTTCCACTTACATCTGACAATCCTTCCTACCAATTATCCCTTTCACTAATGCTAACACTAAAGGCAAGAATAAAAGATCAAAACTGGACTGGTTGCTTAACCCTTCACATAAACCTCTGCATCATCAGACAAATGTTATAAAGTTAGAACACTTTTTCTCCTCTTTTTTAATACCATTATGTAACTGATATGTTGCATGCTCTCCTATGCAGTGAGAACTTCATAGTGATTACTGAGATTGTATATACAGTCTTACACACATAAATGCATGCCCATACACACAAACACACACACATGCGTATCATATCCTATCCTAACCTTGGATACGAAATGTCTCAATTTTTTGGCCTTTCTCTTATTAGAAGTACACAACTGGGAAAAAAATGGTGAAAAATTAGCATCTTTGCCAAAGTCCCAGGGTGACAAAGGACACAGTTTTTGATATTTCAGCCCTAAACACAAATAAGTAGACTCAGCAAAACATAAAAGAAAATAAATCTATTTAATAATCTGATTAGTTTTTACCTTTCATTTTTCCACTGATGGAGCCATATCCCGTGACAGTGTAAACATTTTACTTTGCACAATATAAGAACCACAACAGAAGAGTGTAATTAGCACTGGAAAGATATTCTCAAGGAAGTACTTTGATTTCAAAAGACTGTTGGAGTGATTGTCACCCCTGCTGTGCTTGGATTCTCTCTTGATGTGCATAAAGTGTGAATGCAGAATGCATTATTATGAAACTCACTCATCCTTCCATTTGTGTGCTCATTGCTTTTGCCATCTTGTGGCGACCAAAAATAGAAACCTACAGAGCAGCATATAATTCACACTGGAATAATGTTGCTGCATTTTTAAATGAATTCTCAGTGCACATGCTGAAGATGTACAACTCAAACCATACTCTGCATTTTGTCATTTATTTAACAAATGTTCATTCATTTTCCTTTTAAGATTGAGCTCACTGAAAAATACAAACCATAGTCTAAACACTTAAAATAGGCACAAACATGAAATGATTTAATACTACATAAATGACTTCCAAAGGATTTTATCAAAATACACTATGAGATCTTTTTTTTAAAGGAAGTAGAGTAGTTCTATTCTCTCAGCACATATAAAGGCAATATCTTTATAAAAATTGCCATGTAGCACAACTACAGAACAGTTTAATATGTGATAAAAGAAATTGGATTTGGACTTCATAAACCAGTCAATAATTATTTATGGAGCAAAATCATTTGTGGGCTTTAGTTTGTGGTTTCTTCTTTAAATTATGAAGGAAAGCAATGAATATAAAATATCGACCCCTCCTAACTTTAGCTTTTAAAAGAAGTAGCACATTTTTGAGTTAGTGGTCCCAAGGGAGAGAAGATGAGGCCTTCTGTTACTAAGCAAGAGTTTGCCAGTTATTTCAAGCTTTAGCTGAGTACAAGCAATAATCACTACTGCCTGAAATATATTGGAATGAAAGTACATGGGGCCATTCATGACACTTCATCAGCATGCAGGAGGCAAACCAAGTGACTGCAGTGATTGAATACAGGCTCAGACTACTGGCGTTAATCTCCATCTTATTCATACAGCCTTTACTTTTGGCACAGCTGTATGATAAACACTCCGACACTCTTCCTTGCCCACCCTCCTTTGGAATCCCATGATTGCTTTGTGCATGTTTGTTACGTGTTTAAGGTGGGGAAGTGAGTCAGTCTTCCCCTTTCATCCCCCCCCCAAAAAAAAAGCAAAAGATATTTCAATATGGGTAACCAACAGCTTTACTACTGTTACTATCAAAGCACCATTATTTTACTGAAGTGGAACTAAGTTGATGTTTACTTTGCCTCTTCAGGCCTCTTAAAACAAAAGAAGGTAGAATTATAATTAATACTAATTCTTTCTACTACTTTCTGTGCAAAATTGCATATATACAGTGAATTTATATGTTCATAATAAATAAAGTGCAAGTGGATTACTGTGGTATTTCACAGAATTTTAGTACTATTGGTGATGGTAACAGAATTCTGATGGTAAAGAAATCAGTTCATTACTCATGACTGGGTTTGCTTTTGGTTTTTTTTTTTTTTTTTGGTTTTTTTTGTTGTTTGTTTTTGTTTTGTTTAATTTTTGTTGTATATCGCTCACCTTCTTCCCAAGAAGAGCTCATATGCCGTTTCATATGACCTGTTCCCTGAACATGCCTTGGCTTTACACCCAGCAGGTGCTAAGGGTCCTAAATAGCTTTGGACTTAATTGGTAGCTTAAACATACTATGGTAAAGTGACGGTGTTACGTATGGAATGCCAGTAAGCAGCAGCAACCTCTGCGACTCTTCAGTTCAGTAGCTATTTTTTGCTGATGTGACACTTGTGTCAAAAAAAAAAAACAAAACCTTTTATTTTATATAATTCATTTCTCATATTAAAATACCTAATAGTCATGGGGAAATCTTCCTGGTCAGCTTCAAGAAGTTAGGCTGAATTCTCTTGCTCCATGTGCCAGACTCCCTTGAAATCGCAAGCCTGCTACATAAAACTTCTGCAGCTTTTAACTCGCTTTTTGTATCGATATTGATATGCTTGATCATTACAACAGTTGTAATTTAACAAAAAAGGCAATCTTAAGCTAAAAAAAAGATACTATAAAAACCTATTGAATACTCTGTTCTGACTAAGATGGGAAAGCATTTGCAGTTTTGCTGACTGAAGGCATGTGGCCATCCCTTAATGTTCAGAAATAAGTGGGACAGAGCCCTGTGGAGGGCTGTTTCTAGAGTGCCTCTTACTGATGTGAAGACGCCCTTTCTCTTGCACTAAGTTTTATCCACTGACAAAGAGCTACTGAGCAACCAACGTAAGGAAAATAGAGAGACAAAAAAAACCCCCACACCCTGTTCATGCAACATTGAACATCACCTCTTTCAACTAAGTAGAGAACAATTGATAGCCTGCATCGAAATCTGGAGACAGCAAACAGATCACCGAGTGAAGGAGATAGAAAAGATGGACTTTGTGAGTTCCCAGGGAGATGAAGAAATATCCTTGGGATAGTTAAAATAAATCTTTTAAACAGAAAATGCTCAGTCAACTTCAATACCACCTAAAGGAAGAGATCTAAAATCTGTCTCCAGAAAACAAATCAAATTCTGCATTTTCTAACTCTCTTCTTACATCCAGGTTGAACTTGCAATAAAGTCTACTAGATTTTTAAAGCATATGAAACATTCCCTGATTCAAATGTTACCAAAGACAGCAACAGAGAAGTGCAAAACTAAGTATTTGAAAAGACCCTCTGCTACCAGCAAACAATTCAGCACCTTCCACTCCTAAGTACTCTTATAATATTATTTACTCTTAAGGAACCGGTTTCATTACCTATTTACTTCAACCAGAAAAAAAAAAAAAAAAAACCCAACACTTGAATCTGAAAAATACCCAGTCCATCAATTGTGAGAGAATAAAATTTTCTAAGCAGCAACAACAAAGTAATACAACAAACCTAGTAAAAGAGACTAATCTTATGACCGGTGTATCCTTACGGAAAAGGGAGCCAGTATGACTCCATTTCCAACCTAGTGCAAATACATCGAATTGTCAGCTAAAGACTGATACCACTGTATTTATTCAGCACTTTCGTACCGTGACACTTCTGTTTTTCCTGAAAATAACCATTCACTAGTAGTAACTGGTCAGTAATATTGACTGATGTGACTATATCAGCTCACTTTTTTTTTTTAATTCTTTATTTAAAAACAGAAAATGTCACCACCTCAAAAACACCACAAGTTTCAGACCCCACTCCAAAATGTTCATACTGGCTGCTTAATTCAAATAATTTCTCCTTAATTAGAAACAACATGTTTCCTTGCCAAGAAGTTAAATGTAGACCAAAAAACAAACAAACAAAAAAATTACAAGTGTTCAACAAGATACACAATCTGATTTATTTATGACAGATATGAAAAAAACATTCTGTTCATGAGACATCTGTCTCTTAAAGTAACTGTTCTATCAACTATTCTTATTTCTAATGTAGAAGCTATTTAGGATGTTTTCTAATTGGTGGGCTAACAGATGAACAGACCACAGAAAATAAAACTGATAAGTGATTGCAGGTAAAATATCAGCTTACTGGAAATATAAATGATTAATATCACAGGAGACAGCATCAGTGCATTGTAACCTGTTTAAAAAAGGAAAAAGTTTAGTTTGGTTTGTTGGTTTGTGGTTTTTTTTTATTCCAGCAAATTTAGATCTTCCTTACAACACCATCAGGCAAAGCAGCTTGTTCTCTCTTTTTTTTCCATCTTACTTCGTTTCCTTATTTTTTTAGAGCAACATTGCTTTCCAGTGTCAGGATTTATGAATTCCCATTCACAGTGTCCAAAGATTTGCAAGACAACCAACCTGACCTCGGTTAAAAAGAAAATTGCCCCAAATGAGTTTAGCAAGGATTTGAAGAAATGGCCTTGGAGACGTAGTTTGAATAAAAATGTAAACATTTTGCCTTGTACCTTACGAGGAAGCATGAAACAAATTATATTTGGCATTTTGCATTTGCTGCTTGCAATCCCCACACAAATTGCTTACACAAAGGAGGTAACAAAAAATGCTCGAATGAGTCATTATTCCTTTCATCTGCAATATTTCATTGCATTTTTTTTCTGTTGACTCCAGAAATAATATATTAAGACAACAGAACACTAAGTGAGTATCACTGTGGATAAACTTAAAATCTAAGTTATCAGCTTCAGAGGCAGCTGATGATTGTTGATGCCTGAAATGTTTCTTTTGATTTTGCTGGAAAGTTTTTTTACTGCTTTGCTAGCAAATTGAATAAACTCTGGGATTGATTGTTTGTTTGGTTGTTTTTTATTTTAGGAAGACCATGTTTTTGTTTGAAAACACACATCACTGCTCCACTGAAATTTGGATACCTACTCTGCCTTTAAAATAAACCAACTCATCAACAAAAAGTAGCTAGTGTATTTTAGAACTTTTTCCCCCTTTAAATACACTTCAGACATGTGGACTTATTCATCATGTCCCCTTTGTGCATGTCATAGGCCATAAATGCCATCAATCTGAATTTCAATTGATATTGCACAGATATTTCAATGTTAATGAAAGGAGAGATATTTAGTTCCGTGAATAAGCTTGTGTAGCTAACTGCTAGACATAAAGCTAAGTAACTTACTGTATAAGATACAGCACAACAAAGCTACCTGCTTATCAGAGGACAATCAAATCAGAGGACATAAAATGAAATTTGGTGAGTAAGACTTCAGATCCCAGAATGCTCTGAACTTTTGCTCAGGAAGACAGTGGGATTTTTCCACCGACTTGTAAGAACTGTGTAAAATCCTGTAAATACTGCTCATATAAACTAGTCCACATTAAGTGTTGAGAGATTCATACTGCTGACACAAATGGTTACATGTCATTTTTAACATGTCCTTCTATTGTACTAATTTATATGCCCCCACAATCAGAGTTTGAAAAATCACCAAAATGGTGCAATTTGAATGCAGTCTTGTTCTCCAGCTGCTTGGAGTGCTCTCAACTGCTTCAGCAACCAACCAGAAGAGGACGAGCGATCATAAAAGTAATATTTCCACCTCTGTGTAATAAAACTGGAAAATAAAAAACCCTACCAGAAGAATGCTCGCCTATATTCTGTAGGTACAAGTTTAAAAACTACATGGTAGGAAAAAAACTTTTAAGCAGAAGTCAGTGCCAACCTTAGCTGGAATAACCTGTGTTCTTTAGACGTTACAGCTTGCCTCTTGAAAGTTCTCTGGCAACATGTGCTTTTTCACATTTGTCAGCTAAATCAGAGATCCAAATGCAAAATATAACATTAAGGAACAGTGAGTGCATTTGCGATACTCCTTGGAGAAATCAGGTATGCATAAGGCAATGACTGTATTACATGGAATTATAAGCGCTCTTTAATGTAACTTTGTTAAACTAATTTGATTAAGGAGATCAGTATTCTCTCCTAACATCAGAGCATACTACTGATATTCTGCTTTTCAGAAAACTTAGCTATCCCTAGGTACCAATGAAACAAGACACATGACAATTTGGGACAGTATTTCAAACCACATAGTATTACCCTAATTATTGACAATGTTCAAGTACAGACACAGAAGTATGGAAAAATGTCTACTCAAGTTGTGCGCTCCCCTGATTATGAAGTGTCAAGTAACTTACCTACATATCAACTGTGACACATCAAAATAGTTCTACTGAAAAATGTAAATCACTAGTTTCCAGGTTCTTTGGACTAGTTTCTAACTGTACTCTGCAATATTCTCTGCAAATAATCAGTACAGCTGCAAGGAGGTAAAGAGTAAATTTTATGGCAGTGTGGTTGCACATACCTGCTGTAGATTGTGGACCAGTAACAGTCTGCAGATGAAATTTGGGGATCATTGGCTTTTGCAGCCTGCCACAAAAAAAGTTTATTTAGAATATAGCTCAGGCTTTGTGGAATTTGCCATAATGCTAGGCAATTTCTTTGCCAATGAAATAATAATCCAGTACATCATAGTGCTGAGTTATTAAATCTGGTGTTCAGAGTTTCAAAAATTAGCTGATGTTGAAGAAAATTTCTGAGGCAAAGGACTGATGATGCGGCAACATTTATACATGCCTTATACAGAAAAAAAACCCACAAAATACATGGTGTGATGCCTTAAGCAATCGCTTTCCCATCATACTGAGATAGCCCATATGATAATGATTAGTTTTGCACTTGCTAAATGCTGCCAGGGATCACTGAATCCTAGGGAGCAAAACTACTTTTTAGCAAAAACTGTGCTGCGGAGTGACAGCCTTTATAACAGTGAATATCATCAGTGAACAGCATTTTCATCACCAAAAACTACTGGCTATCCCAAATAGTTAAGACAGAAGCAAGCATTAAATGAAGGTAAAATTTTACAAAATGTTTGAAGGGCATTGCAGCTGCAAATCCAGCTACATGCTTGCCATTCAGACCACAAAGTATTCGTACAGACTTCACTGATTACTCCTCTCCAACTCTCTTCAAAAGCCACATATAGAGTACGAATTTCATAAATACTTTGCTGCTTTGTGAGACATAAGGTATATAAAATTTTTCATCAATCACCTTTTTTTTTTTCTTTCCCCCAACAGCAATTTAGTATTGTATACGCATTAGCCATGCTTACAGAAAAGCTTATATTTCAAACCTAGACTAAATGGGTCTAACCCCATCACTATTATCCTTTAAAGCCATTTATATAATGAAACTTTAAATCACAAGCATCAGAAGGAATCTTGATCTTCTTTTTATTACACTATGACAAAATCAAATATTAAGGTCCCTTAAAACCCAAACAATTCTATGATTCTATTATTGTAATGAGGAGAAAACCACATTTTTCATAACAGCTTTAACTGAATATACATTGTAGATGCCGTAAACACATAAATTAAGAAGATTCTCAACAGTAAGAAGGTCTTTTTAGGAACAGGTACACCACTAACACTAGTCTTCTCTTTCGGACAATACATTAGACAAGAATATTTTGAAAACTCTATCTTTCTCCATGTTACTTAAAGTTTTGCTGCAGACTTTGAAGATTACTAAAGGACATTGTGACAGATTCCATCTGGTGTAAGTCAGTGCCATTTCACTAAAATAAAATGCATTACAAAATGAAAAGTCTGATCCTCCGAGGGAAAGCTTTAAATCATCTGAAAATATATGTATGTATTTCAGTATTAATCCTACCTTCTTAAAGATATAGTTTATATCTTTTTCAATTTGTTTACATACTTGTCACATTTTCATGTCAATTATTTCTGACTACCAAAAACAGTACCTTAAAAATTCAGTTGAACTAAAAATAAAAACTTATTTTCAACAGCATCAAATGGTTATTTTGTTTTATAATGGTTCTGTTTAAAAAAATACATAATTAGAATCTTTTGATAGAATGCAAATATCACTTTTGGCAATTTTTTTTCCTCCTAGTTATTTACTTTTCTCTGGTAAATCTAGCATACAGCTTCTGAAGGCCTCTAGTGCATTTACTTTTGGGCTCCTAACCCCTTCTTTGTTTTCTTATCTTTCTGTCACATAAGTGCATTCCCTAGGATGATTATGCTCAGACCCAGTTTGTAGGGTTTTTGTCCCTCTCATTCATTCATTTTGAATATCTTCAAATGATGGCATCCTATCTTCTTAAACACAGAATCACAGAATCATAGAACCATAGAAT
>NW_010099584.1:19021-27045 GCF_000699245.1 Pterocles gutturalis | reverse complement strand
TATATATATATATATATATATGTATGTCCCTTCAATGTGAAGATTTGTAAGATTTCACTAGGTAGATTTCCCTATTAAAATACACCATTAAAGATGACATCTCCTTATCTTTGTGAAAAAAACCAAACAAGCATGTATCCCAACATCATCTAGTGTTTTCTTTCAAAATATGTAGCTTTTACAAATGAGTGGTGCAGCCAATCCAGTAGATTCTGCTGCTCTTCCCACAAGGCTTTTTGTATTGCAAAGCCAACTGGTCTGATGCTCTAATGAGCCAGATATTCTGTTGTGTTTCAAAACAGCATTTTATTTTCTTAATTAAAAAGAAAAAAAAAAGAAGTTATTTGAATGCAAGGTTCTAAAGAGCTACACAACTTTGCAGAATGACTGTGGTAATGAGGTGTCTGCAGGAGTCAATCAGGGCAGATGACTTTTACAGAAAGACTTGATGCCTTTCAGATTTTCAAAGAAAAATAAGCCAATGACAAAAGCATAGCAGCTGCAAGCACACGAAGGAAATTAGTTACAGCAGAATTGTAATTAAGCATTGGAAACTGATCAAAAACGTTATCCTTCTAGTTTATACCACAGTTTCTATCTACTACAAAATCAATTACACAAAAAATAAACTACACACACTCTGAAGTTTTCTCATATGAATGTGTCCTATCCAGTCTTCGGACTGCAAAGTATGTTTGTTTTCTTAATAAAATATGCGAAACACAGAGCAAGGAAAAACCAAGATGAAAAGGGAAACAGAAAAATCGGGAGAGAAGGCTGGCAGAATAATTGACTATCAGAACCACACTTTTCTAAAAAAACAATATTTGTGCAATGAGATAAGCTATCAGGGTTTTATTTTGGTATATGCACTTTCCCATTTTTCTTTGCTGAGTGCGTTAAGTAAACAGGACATATTGCCATTAAATGATTGAAACAATTTAACAATAATAAAGCAAAAGAATGTAATAAAAATCTAGAAATTTGAGGGAAATGTCTACACAGGATAAGCTGGGCAAAAGTTTGCTTTTTGAAAATCACATGTTATTCCCATTAACTGTAACATGAGATGGATGGCTGAATAAAATAGGGGCTACGTGAGCTGGGATTTTCTTAGAAGATTTGGGCCTGGTTTAGCACATGTTTTGTACCAACAGGGCTGTTTCAGTTAAGAAAACAAAAATAAACCCTGGTAGGTTGCAGACACCCGTCCTTTTCCGTCATGAGCAGTGTGCCCCCCTTCCCACGACGATCACACCCCCCTTCCACAGGGCATCCCTGCTCAGGCTGCATCAGTGGGGCAGCTAATGCTGCTGCTGCAGGAAGTCTTTGCTCACCCTGATGTTATTGATGGGATATTAAGGAAAGCCACAGGATTTATGTGACCAAAAAGGCTGTACTTCATAGAAGGAGTGAGAGTAATGCATTTCAAGTAGGTCTTTCATTTGGACAAGGTGCTCTGCACAAAAGGTTTGGCTGGTAAAAATATACCTGAATGTGAGACAAGTATTTGGAAGCCCCTGAAAATCCCAGCTCTGATGTAGAATGTTTCCAAAGCACTGTATGAAGGCTGTCTAACCAAACCAGGTGTTAGGCTTTGCCGCCTGCCACCTGTTCTCTGCTGTGGCTGCCGGGAGTTGTTGTTGCCCCTCATGGCACCAGTGACATGACCCCCTTCAATCCAGCCAAAATTTGTACCTCCAAAGGTGAACTGGCATGGTGATGCAGAAGCAGCCACAGCCACGAGGTCTTTGCGGATCACAGTTAGACATGATCATGCTAAACCTTTACCCTGGCACTAAGAGCCCCGAGCAGTGGTTTTGCAAACCACCAATTCCGTTTGAAGTCAGCACCTCTGAAATTTAAGGGCCTCGGCATGAATATAAAAACGTAACTTTAGGCTCTTCACTTTATAACTCTTGGCATGAGATCCTGAGACAAAAAGCAGAGCAGAAGCAAAGAGTATTACTGTTATTACTGTGCCATGTGCACCAGCAAAATATATCAATATGTGAATACACAGAAACAAGAGGAGGGAGACAGAGATGATGTGCTTTTAATACATCCGAAGCACCAGAAAGTCTTTCATGAGCAGGAACAAGACAGAGTTCATGAAAAGGTAAACCCCAGCATAAATTATGAAGCTCATTCCATTAGGGGTATATATTAAGTACCATATGTAGGTATTGGGTTGGTTTTCTTTTCCTTTTTTTTTTTTTTTTTTTTCCCCCTGAAATCATTTAGCTGGTGGTAGATCTCTCTTCCTTCTAGGTTATACTCCCTCATGTCATATTTATTGAGGTGAAAGACATCTGCTTTGAAAGCCATAAAGTAGGTTTATTTTTAAATATACATGAAACAGAGACAAGGGGCTAGATTCAGTGCAGGGGTAACTTGAGTGAAGCTAAGGCAGTTACACCACCAAATAACTTGTCTCACTATTTTTATTAACACATATGCCTGTATTCTATTTAGCCATTATTATACCACAAAGTCAAAGACATGCGCATTCATTGCATGTACAGTGGAAACCCACTAATCCAAACTCTTGGGATTGTATCACCATTTAGGTAAGCAAAAATGTTACTACAATGTGGTAGTTGTAAATGTGTATGTATATTCTTGTGATTTTTCCACAAAAATAAATATTTGGGGCAGAAGACAAAACACAAAAAAATTTATTTTTGATGTTATGCATATTAAAAATAAAAAGTCTTGTGCAGGCAATGATGAGAGCAAGACACAGCAGTAGGATTGCATTTAGGTAACCGTCATCAGAGAACCCCATCTCCTAGACTGGGTTTGCACTACTGGCTACCACAGACCCACCTTTGCAGAAGAGACTTATAATCAACACTGAAAACCTGTCCAGGTCTCTCTCAGTCTCCAACGTGCCGTTTTGGGCAATCACTGGGACAAACCAAAATGATCCAGTGTGGTATTTCAATTCAGGAAACAGCTGTTGCTCTGTGCAATGGACGCCTTTTGAGCAACAGCTGGTACATGGCATATAGAAGTATATAGGGAAGAGATGCAGGGCAGGTTGTTGGGTGGAGATGGGACCCAAAAGTCGGTGATTAACCAGCCCTGAGCCTTTTCTAGATGTGTGGATGTGAAGCTGAACATTTAAAAGAATAAAAGACATGGAGGGATTTTTTTTGTTAGGTGTCTAATCCCTTGCTGCTGCAGGCAGACACACCATATGGCTTTGTAAACTTCCTAGAAGAAGAGGGGAATTGAGATCAGGATGTTGAGTGGTGTCCTGAATTGGGATAGTGGTTCAGCCTCAGGTGGTAGACTTAGTAAGGAGAATGGGAGAGAAAGATGGAAGGTGCCTAAATATAATGAAAGCACTGGGAAATGGGAGTAATTTTGCCTTTTTTTCATAAATCCTCTCACCTCTCAACATCGAAGGCCAATTGTAATGTTAAGGATCAATATATGGGACTTTCGCTACTGAAGTTGACTATGCGCCAGTTGTCTTTTCCACAGCTCTTCCACACTTCTTGCTAATCTTATATACAAATGTCAGAAGGGCCTTGGGAGTTCACGAGGCAGTGTCTGGGCTCGGTGGTGTTTAGCCTTAGGTTTTCTCATCCTACCCCTTCTGCACTGGATCCACATTGGGCCTTCCCCACAGACTGCTACCTTGGGCATGCTCTTCCAAAGGCAGAAAGACCAGCAGATAGCAATGCCCAGGAGAGATCCCAGGAGTGACGCATCACTGATTATTTCAGCCAGTTTCAGGCATATTTTATACCTGCCAAATTTCCATGGTGCACTTCTTCCAACGTCTTGCTCTGTGCAATATCAGAGAAGTCATGAAAGGTCAGGAAAATGTTCCCAAATCATGTGGAAGTGAGGAATTTAGAGTGAACCACATGGAAGAAGAGTTTTCTCTGATTTATTATGGACTGTTGGGCAGATAAGAGTGTGCATGAGATAATGCGGGGGAGATGTCTTAACCCCTTATCTGCCTTTTGGCACTGAGCATATTTCACAGTAGATAGCTGGCCTCTAAAAAGTTAAGTTTTTGTCAACAGCTGCCACATCCTACACAATCTTCCCACATGCCTCCATGCTCTCTTCATCTGGGAATAGGAAACAACTGTTGCTACGGGGAGGTAAATGGTGGTGTTAATCGTTCAGAGATCATTCCATAGAGAAAAGGCATATTATGATTTATTCTCACCAGTCAAGAATTTGCCCTTTGATAACAGCAACTAAAATCCAAATTCCCAGGTAAGCAGGAAAGCTCTCTTGGTGCAGGCAAGTGTGAATATGGACTTTCATGTGTGAGGATGCTGTGCAGATCTAAGCATTTGGAAAGTGTATCTAGCAATTTACTTTATTTTCTGTGTTTACAAATACACATCTGTTATTTGAGTTTCCACTTTTGGGTGAATTTACGACAATAGCTCATCTGCAGGAACTCTGGGGCTTTTTTTGGTGAAGATATTGTCTTTAAGGTTTCAAGAAGTCACTGATGATTGCAGTATAAATATTAACCAGGTTGAATCTTCCAGAGGCATCACACAGGGTGCAATAATGTGACTTGCAGAATTTTGCTGTCTGATAAAGCTTATGGAAAATTCCCTCAATAGATTTATTTATGGCAACAGATTAAACAAGACTCCAAGCAGACTGTGCTCCGTAGGTTCAAGGAAGAATTTTTAATTTATTAGAGATTTCTTTGTTTTTCACTATCACATTTCAGTCACATTTTTACTCTTGATAAGCAACTCGTTCCTTCCCTGGGGAGCACGGGGAGGTGGTTCCTGCCTTGAAATTCTCGGAATGACAGATAAATTTCTTGAGTTTAAGGTTTTTAAAGGAGCCTTCCTGTAAATACTTCAGGCACAATGCACACATTTTAAAATCTTTCCCACTCTGTTTCTTTGTTGTTGGAAGTACAGAATTTTTTTTCAGTTTCTTGCAATTTTCTTCTGTCTCATGTTTGTGATAGGTGTAAGAGCTCTCCTGCTTCCATCTCAGTCCCATCACCAGACTGAGAAGGGTCCAGGCTTTTGGGGATGCGGTGAGCAATGGTTCCTGGAGATGCGATGGGGGACAACTGCAGCAGATCTCCTTGCAGTGGTGCCTGCTTCCATTCCTCCTGTCAGTCAGAGCAAAGTCAGAGTGGCAATTCATTGAGAGACAGCTCTGGAGAAAGGCATCAGCAAAGTGTGAAAGATTCACTGCCAGCCAGCAAGAAGGTCAACATATCTTTTTTCCTTTTCTTTTTTTCTTCTTTTCTTTTTCCTAATTCATCTTTGAGGGAGGAAAACACGACTGTTTAAAGAGCTTCTTTGCAAAAGCAGAATGTGCTGAAACGCAACTGCAAGGAACCCCTCTGAGAAGAGATATCGGTCTTATATTGAGCTGCCAGTTGAGATTATCTGGAGTGGATGTCCTGAGAGACCCGCAGGAATTCTTTTCCACCAAAGACTGATGGAGGCTTCCCATTCAAATGTTTTAAAAGCTGTAGAGAATTAAAAATAGAAGCCCCACTTAAGCAGGAGAGACTCCTTTGGGGGGTACTTTGTTTGCTTTGGTTTATATCTCCCTGAGTTGGAATGTAGTAAAAAACTGAAGAAATTAGAGTTTTGCAAATAAATGTAACCTCATACGAAACTGAAGGGCAAGGAGCTCAGTTTGCATTCTGGTTTTATAATCAGTTCTGTTTATAGTAGGAAAGAAATATCCCCTTCTTGAATTCAGTGTATGCAGCTTTTCTTAGCTGTTCCTTCTTTAGGTAAACATTAAAGGACATATGTCTTCAATAATTTATTATTAAGAGAGCAACTAATGGTAAATGCAGGTATATACCATGGGCATGGTGGTGTTATACACACCAACATATTTAAGAGGGTGGCAGTTTTCTCATGGAGTTCTTTCCTGATAGCATGCATTCAAGCAAGTGAAGCTGTGCAGAAATGGCACTCAATGAAGGGGAGAAACACGGGGGGTGGCTAAAAACCCTGTGCTGCCTCATTGCATTAGACTATTTTGACACCCTTATGTGGCCTCCAGAGATACTGTGTATTTCCTTAGTAGGGAAATTACACGGTAATAGGGCTTTTAATTACATTGGACTGAAATATCTTTCGTATTTATTTTCTGCCTATGTTGCCAATAATTCTTCAAAGACACGGTCTGCAGCTAATGTGTCCATTAGCTAGAGACATCTAAACCACCAGCCCTTAGTTCTGGCATATATGCCCCATGTTTAAGACACTACTTCCTATATTTTAAATTTAGAAGGAATAGGGTCCTGCTTGATGTTTCTTTCCTTTCTAGGTTTAATTCTGCTGTGCCATGAGCATTTTTTAGAGGCAGGGTGGGTATTTTTTGTGCATGTTTGGATTAATCTTCCAATCCCCAGGGGCAAGTTTCACTACCATTAAGATGAAATTTGTAGCTGTACCTCAGAAGCCATCTCTTCCTTACTGCAACCCAGTGAGCAGATGTGCAGGAAGGCAGAGGTGAGGCAAAAATTTCAACCATATTTGAGACTCATTTTTCCAAGCATTAGCTTCTGCATGAACTTATTGTTGTTCTGTATACTTTATAAAATAAAAGTAGTCTATCATCCCCTTGAGATTCTTTTTGGCTGTGGGTCGATGCTCCCAGAAGTACTCTCCTTTGGCAAGGCAGTGGGACAAGGTTGTTGTGTGCAGCTTTTGGGGGTTCCTCTGCCTGAGGCCCCCAGTGGGGACCCCCCCTGCTCCATCACCACAGTGCTCCTGGGCAGGAGGTGCTGTGGCAAGGAGAGCTGTTCCTCAGGGGACATTGCAGAAGCTCACAGGCATCTGGGATTGGGGAGGAGGGGGCAGAGCGAAAGCTGAGACTGTGGTGCCTGCTATTTTAGGTTGTGATGGGTTGTGCTCTCCTTGGTTTCTCCAAATGGGAGGTCTAAGCAGCCTGGCATGTGAGCTTTCCAGAGATGCTTTGGGTAGTGTGAGGCTGAGCCCAAGGGTACTAGATGCAGAGCAGTGATGCTGGCATTTACAGAGCAGCCATGGAGACCCTCCTGTCTACACAAAACACGGAGGACATCCGAGACCACTAACCCATCATCCATGATCCCTGGCTTTCACACTCTGAATCTCAAATGTATGGATGGTTCTTATGGGTCATCAACCAAACCTGAGGTAAAAAGGGAGGTGTGATTAGTACTGCACCGTTTAATGTATGCAGGCAACCAATTTCAGCTCTAACAGTAAAGAATGGCTCTAGCTACAGACACCCACTAGAATGGCAAATTGCTCACAGCTGCTTATCATATGTGTAAGGCTCTGAAGAGGCAACATGCTATATAATTGCTAGGCATCATCACAATTAATCATTTCCTGCATGGCAACTGAAATGTGGTAAATATATTGGTTGCAAATGAATATTATCACCTGATGCAGACACAGCTCACCTCTCTTTGCTTGTTAAGCCAACAAAGAAACCTGCATGATGCCGCCATCTCCTTTTCCTTGGATGGTATATGAGGAGCCCGCACCTTTGTTTCTGTGCTCTTGCGATGTTCTCCTCTTCCTCAGTGCCACTCTGGGCTGGATTCTGTCCTGGCTCAACTCACTTACACAACCTAGCCCATTTCAGTGGGAGTGGAAATGTTTTTTAGTTTGTTTCATCTTTTTTGAATGTTCAAGAGAAAATACTTGTCTTAGCTTTAGCTGATATCTTTTCTCAGAGGGAGGCAGGCTGCTAAGTATTTGCTCATATGCATGGCCATTTGGTGATCCCCCTGGTAAGCAGGTGCTGTCCTGACTCCTACCCAGCCCAGGGCCCCTCAAATATTAAGCTATCTAGACTCTGTTAATGCCACAACTTTCACAACACCTCCTTGCAATGACATCGTGCGAAATCATTGGTATATGTTGGTCTAGACTATGGCTCAAGCCTGCATTTTGTCCTTCTTATATTCAGCTGGCTCTTTTTGCACAGTCTAAGCAATATTCTCCCCAAAAGTTAGAAGATCAGGGCTATAGCACCAGTCCCATCTTGTGTAGGGA
>NW_010099584.1:0-18990 GCF_000699245.1 Pterocles gutturalis | reverse complement strand
AATAGGGGAGTTTTCTCAAAAGAGTAATATAAATTTTTCTTTTTTAAACTTTTTAAGGCAATCTATACTGTGTAGAGAAGTGAGTATTCTTCTTTACAAAATCAGACCTGGCTTTTACTGCTTTAGATGTATGTGTTCACCTCTGCAGGACAGTTGTATTGGAACAAGAACAGCCCTTGACATCCTTAGTCAGGTACAGTTAGCTATATGGCTACATACCATAGCTAGGTATATGGCTGCACAAGTGGAAAGCCACAGAGAACTAGATTTCCCAACCCTGTAGCTTGGTAAAGTGACTGTAACAGCTTTATGGTTGATCAAAGAGAGTTATTATATCAATTTACCCAGGTCAGTCAAACAAATTTTGCCCCTCAGCTGACAACATTTACAGTGTTTTCAAAGAGGTGTGACCATATCACCCATGAAGATGCATTAGTTCAGCTACACTGAGGCATATAGAGCAGCAATATTTTTTATGAATGGGCTTGGCTACACAAATCCTGTTAAACAGCACCTGCTTGACTGGTTAGTGTTTTGAGAAATGACCACTGGTTTATCATTTTATTCTCAGTTTGGGATTTTCCAGCTCTTTTACCGTGCTCTTCCACCAGCGACCGCACCCCATCGGGATCCAAATCCCACCTGTGTGTTTGTGGCTTGCCAGCATCCAGCTGAAGGGTGGAAATGACCACTGCAGACAGACAAAAGGAACGATAATTGTATGTTATTTTTCATCAGTTGTGCTTACAAGGCAGTATCAGCAACCCTAGTTTACACTGTAAAAGCTTTGCCAGCAAAAGCAACAAAGTCCCCCTGTGGAGACTCAGCTTATACCGGCAAAAGGAGTTTTTCTGCTTGCATATTTAGACCACCTCTTGGGATGACTTAATGTACACTGGAAAAAGTCAGCCTTTTGCTGGTTTCATTGTTTATGATATGTTTGTTTGGTAGGGTTTTTTTTTTCACCCTTTTTTTGCCAGGACAGTTAAGTCAGCTAGGGGTAGAGGGTTTTCCTCTTGTATCTGCACAGTCAAAATGTTTCTTTATAGGCCTGACCTTGCCAATTAGGACTTGAGTTTCTGGGATGTGAGGCAAGATGGACAATGTATTCTCAGATTTCCTACAGGATCTTCAGCATGCACAAAGCCAGATCCTGTCTGGAGTACTGCAGGACTCCCCAACACTCATTAAATTATTTTAGCCCTCAGACAAAAGACACACATTCATTCTTACGAGCTAGTTCTTATTGTTAATGGCATATGGACTTCCCAAAATGTAAGACAAGAAAGGTTTCCTATACTTAAGGCAGGAGACTCACAGGCAGATGTGCTACCTGTAGTCATCCACAGGAGCACAAGGAGATTGCAATTTGGTTTAAACCCCACTGAAACAAAAGCCATTTGATTTAAATGCGCTTCATGTAAGGTCTTTGCTGCTTGAAAGAGAAAAGCTGCACATCACTTTTGCATTATCCTGCCGCACTGATTCTCCCAGGGCTCCACAGGGCAAGAGATGCTGTACAGTTCTGCTACATTTTATTCTCACTGCCCTTATTCTGTAGAGCTCAGTGAAACACAGCCAGATGATGAGAAGGATTTCTGCTGAAGAGAGTAACCTTGGATGGGACTTTTCACACTGCCCTGCTAACTGGTGTATAAGGGTCTCTTACAGAGATGGTGAGGAGTTGCTGATAGAAACGAACCTTTTTAACTTTGGAACCTTGTGACACAACAGATGGATAAAAAGTTTTTGAAACTTTCTGTAGTACCATATATCCCATCTTGCTCATTGAATTCCTCTGTAAGTCTTCTCCCTGTGTTTCCTGTCCTCCTGTCATTCTGCCTGATCCACAAGGGTATAGAAACCTGCCCTTGTTTCCCTCTGAAAGAGAAGGAACAGCAAAGAACAGGGGCAGGAACAGGCAACAGGCTAGTCTATAAAACAAGAGAACATGTCCAGAGATGACAATGTTCCCTAAGCTAAGTATGTTATTGAGATAATTAGCTATTTCCTTATCTTCATGAACAGCACAAATATATATATATATATAAAGGAATCCTATAAATCCTTTTTTTTTGGTAAGCAATTTTTTGTAATCCTTTTTTCCTACCTTCCACATCAACCTGTGTGTTATCACCTATGCTGTGTGTTATCACAGCAAGATGATATCTAAGGCACAGTTGTACATTTTCAGCTCAAGCCATACAGGGATATGTAAAATGTCCCAAACCCGACTAGTACTGCCCTTACTAAGGCTACCACTAAGCTGATGATGTCTCTTGAAATTGTTTTTCCACATTTTCTGACTGTTGGTGAGGGGATATGATGCAGAGGAAATGAAGGCCAACGCACTGCAGAGCTTAGTGCATCCTGGCAGAGCTGATGTCCTTAGCAGTGCTCTCTGACACTGAGAACTGGGATGAAAAGTGGACATCTTTTGCTTTCAGAAAAGGGTGACTACATTTAAGCTGCCTTTTCAGAATGGTCTCAGACCCATGCCTAGGAATTGTATGTAAAAGTGATATTTGGATGGGGATTGCACTAACAGTTTAATAATACAGACAGTGGTGTTTCATGACCAGCACTGTCAAGCAGACATTGCCTACGATTCCTTAGTGGGCTTAGGTATCCTGAGGGGCCAGAACCATCCCCACCTCTCTGGAGGAGATGTTTTAGTGAGAACAACAGCCTATCTATCCTGAAAAGTCCTCTTCTGCCTGCCTGTCTGACGAACAGCATCAAGGATAGGCTAGTTTACTCAGGAATAAGAAACATCACAGACAAATACAAGGAGTGTGTGTGCTTGAGTTTGAGGAGGGGGGGGTTTCTGAAATCCTGCTTTTTTTTTTTTTTCTGGTTTTCTTTGTGCCTAGGGAATGGTTGGGAAGCCAGGAAAAGTGAGTCAGGACAATCTCGGCTAAGAAATTTTTCAATGAAAGAGAAGCATTGTAGAACTGCACTGAGACTGTCAGCTCCACTTGTTCGACCCCACATGCTTGTTGAGGAATCTAAGGTGTTCTTCCCAGCCAGAGCTGCCAGAATGAAAAAATCAACAGAGAGAAGGAGCTGCATCTTCGGCAGTGACTGCAGGCACCTTGAATGCAGCCAGCATCATCCATCTTTGGCTCCGTTTTATGAGATTTGGACCTCACTCCCAGATGAAAAGACATATGTAGTCTGTAGTAGCACGGAATTGTATCACTTGTTAGCAAGGCAGGAGTTATCTGAGATTAAAACTCGTAAGAGTGAAAAAGAAAACATTCACAGAATATATATAGGAAGACAGGAAGCATACATACAAGATATAAAACATTAAGATGGCAAAGGCACGTGCCTGGTGTTGACTGGATTTTCAACTTCCTTTGCAAAAGCAGTGCTAAAATTCAAGTGAATAAACAGTTCCCAACCAATTATCAGGGCTCAGGGTTTTGAGTTTCTTTAGTGAAAGAGGCATAGTTCCATTCAACAATTTTGCATGCCATACAGCACAGCAAAAGGCAAATTTGCTTTAAAGAGGCAATATTCAACATTTTTACTGCGCAGATAATATTTCACTCTAAACATGTCGGTGCAGACGGATCTGTGGTGAATTTTCCAAACAAAGCAGCTGCAGAATCTAGCTCACTTAAATCATGTAGTTGTACTGTATGTTTGTATATATACATACCCATATATACATACACACATGCATGCACACACACACATTCATATAAATATATATATAAGAAAATATGAATATATATGATACTCCTTCTCTTGTCCGCCCATATACAAGAAGCACAGCGTATGAATTATGTTTGGGCAGGAAGGGTCACACTCTGTCTGGACCATGGAAGTGCCACCACTTGCCCTTCCAGAAGCCTCATCCCATTGCGAGACAGACGCCTTTATTCCAAGCTTACATGAAGCGACACTTTATATGGTCCTGTTCACAAAATTGGGATATGTGCCCTGCTTATCCATGTTCCTCTTCACTATTTTGTCTCATGTTCAGATTTTAGACAGTGAACTTGTCAGATGTGGGCCCCCAACCTAATTTGTCTTGAGTCAATCAGTACATTTGGACCCCATGTAAATACTCATCTATAACAGTCAATATAAAACACTCTAATGCAGGAGCCTAATGTAATAAACTAGTTCGTTCCCTTTGTTTACCTATTAGAATAAGCTCTTTCTTGTTTAAGCAATATTTGATATTGTTTCAAGATAATTGTTTCTTGGTTTGTTTGTGATTTTTTAATATAGCATGGCTCTGTGACTTCAAAGATTAAGGCAGGTGCAGGATCATTGAATCATAGAATGGTTTGGGCTTGAAGGGGCCCTAAAGATCATCTAGTTCCAACCCCCCTGCCACGGGCAGGGACACCTCCCATTAGACCAGGTTGCTCAAAGCGTCATCCAACCTGGCCTTGAACACCTCCAGGGATGGGGCATCCACCATTTCTCTGGTCAACCTGTTCCAGTGTCTCACCACCTTCTTAGTAAAAAAATTCTTCCTGATATCTAATCTAAATCTACATTCTTTCAGCTTAAAATCATTGCTTACTGTCCCATGGCTACACACGCTGATAAAAAGTGCCTCCCCGTCTTTCCTGTAGCCCCCTTCAAGTACTGGAAGGCTGCTATAAGGTCTCCCCAGAGCCTTCTCTTCTTCAGGATGAACAACCCCAACTCTCTCAGCCTGTCCTCATATGGAAGGTGCTCCAGCCCTCTGATAATTTCTGTGGCCCTCCTCTGGATGTGCTCCAACAGGTCCATATTTTTCCTGTGCTGAGGACCCCAGAGTTGAATGCAGTACTCCAGGTGGGATCTCACAAGAACTGAGTAGAGGGGGAGAATCACCTCCCTCGGCCTGCTGCTAATAGGCAACTGACATCATCTACCTGGACTTGTGCAAAGCCTTTGACACTGTCCCACATGACATCCTTGTCTCTAAGTTAGAGGGACATGGATTTGACGGAAGGACCACTCGCTGGATAAGGAATTGGCTTGATGGTTACACTCAAAGAGTTGTGGTTAATGGCTCGATGTTCAAGTGGAGACCGGTGATGAGTGGTGTTCTGCAGGGGCTGGTATTGGGACCAGTGGTGTTTAACATCTTTGTTGGAGACATAGACAGTGGGATCGAGTGCACCCTCAGCAAGTTTGCTGACAACAGCAAGCTGTGTGGGGTGGTCAACACACTGGAGGGAAGGGATGCCATCCAGAGGGACCTTGACAGGCTTGAGAGGTGGGCCAATGCAAACCTCATGAAATTCAACAAGGCCAAGTGCAAGGTCTTGCACGTGGGTCAGGGCAATCCCCAGCCCAAATACAGGCTGGACAGAGAAGGGATTGAGAGCAGCCCTGAAGAGAAGGACTTGGATGCAACATGAGTCTTTTGGGAGGTGTCCTGCAAGAGAGCTGGCAGGTAAGGCGGAGAGCTTAGGGGTCCACCCAGCTTAGGAATAGGCAGAGCCAGCCTTTGTACAGCCACAGTAACATGGACATTCACTGGGGAAGCACATCAGAGGGAATTTACGAATCAAAGTCCTATGGTTCCAAGGTTTGAGGGAAGCTACACAGTGCCTTTCCCAGATCTTGCCTAAAAGCACGCCTAGTAGCACTGAGGAGGTGCTTCCTGCTGTGATAAAGTGATACCATAGGGGAAGATAAGTGCCAAAGAGACTGCTGAGCCAGACAGACTGGGTCATGGCCTGTGACTCTGCTTTTGCCCTAAATCTACCTGTGTAAGATTACTAGTGTAGTCCAAAACACATTACATTTCTGGGTCCCATTTTCCTAACTTGCAGAGATAAGATGGTATTTACCTGCTTTTGTATCAACACCAGAAAAAAGACTGTTCCTGGATCCTGGTCCTAAGCAGTGCACAGATGAATGCCACACCCTTTCCAGCCCAAGGTTATCTGCCAGAACCAGCTCCCAGAAAGAAATCTAATTAAAGCTGTCATCTCCAGCCATATTGTAAATTACCCATTTGTGTGTGGTGGAGGGAAATGCTTTCACAAGTGTCTGCTGTGTGTTTCTTAGTAAGGCATCAGCAAAGTCTGGCAACTATCTATGTTAATGTAATTTTAATGTACCAATCTACTGTAATGAAAATCCCTAAAATAATATCATGATAATAGCTCAAAACAGTTAAACATTATTGTAAGCTGTAGGATTTAGAATCATTACTACAGTATCATTTTTTAAAGATATTATGTCTTCTCTCTGGGATTTGCAGGTTCATATTAAGCTTATAACACATATTAGCCATGACTACTTCATTACACCCATTTATTGAATGACTTCAGACACGTCAGCTGCCAGCTCCACCTTTGCCCAGCTCAGAACAATAGGTTGCGTGTTATTTAAGAGAGTGAGAGATTCTTGGAAAATGATGCTGCACCTCGTGGTAATATTTAAGGCGCATACCTTTGCAGGAGGCGTGGATGTGTTTCCCAGCTGTTTTCCTCCTTTCAGAATTCCTCCTGGCTGAGAGAGATTTAAAGCCCAGTAGATTCACCCTGCCTAAGCAGGGAGAGGGAGGTGGTGTATAGAGATACCATCGCAATGGAATCAGAAAGCCCATCTGTGCAATGAACTCTGTAACTTCCTGGACTGAAAACTGAGGAATGCATTTTGCAGAGTATAGGTGTTCAATTTTGTGGCCACTTCCCCTCTGCAGGCTTTTGGGACATCTTTCAATTTTCGTGAAATTTTGTGTCAGAATCACTGTTGACTCTGTCATCAAGTCTTCCACATACTGACAAAAGTGTTTTCCCTTGTGAAGAAGTTGGTTGATGTGATTTCTCAAATAGTTTTGATTAAGGGATGGATAAGATTCCCATTGCAGTTGTTGCTAACATGGGAAAGCTGAAATATGTGAACAACAGGGACAGTCTTCTTTTTGACAATTTTGTTTTGATTTTAAAAAAAAGCGCCTCATTTTAATTAAAAGATTCTGGTGGGCAGAAGACTGAGAGAGCTTCCCTGCAGGAATTTTTTTGGGAAATGCAGTAGGAAAAAGATGTGGGCAGAGCATCCTGCTGTGATTGATCTGTGGTACATGGCTGCAAGGGACTGAAAGAGCTCCCAGTCCAGTTCTTTAGAAGCTGACAAGTGTTTGGACAGCCCAGAAAGGAAAAATATAACCTCAGAACTTGGATCTTCCAGTAATCCAGGAGGCATTGCTGCATACAGCATATGCTATAAGGACGCTTCTTTTCACCTACCATATGGATAGGTGAGCTACTCAGCTTTGGGTTTACACTGTTTTCCCCATGGAGCTAAAGAGACAATACTCTCTTACCACTGGGAATATCCATGAAAATATGTTTCAATTTATGTAATGGTCCATCTGCCTGTAAAAGAAGCAATATAAAAACACAGAGGTCAGGGGCAGATCTATTCTGTAAGGACAGCATATGGCAACACAACCATCAGATGAGCAGCTCATACTCTTGAGAATGTTTTAGGACTGACAAGGGGTTAAGGGAAATGTTGGCTCATTGCTAAATTCTAAGGCTCAAAATGAAAGAATGCAAATGCCTTGTATAAGCGTGTTTTGAAATAACACTTTTAAACAGCTGTAGGGACTCTATGCAAGAGAGACTGAAAGGTTCTGAATAATGCATGCAAGATAATTTCAAAAATCACTCTTTAACTAGTACCACATTCTTTTCACTGTCTCCATATTCATGATTCACTGTTTGCTAATCCTGATGTATAAGGAATGAAGATAGCCCCTGTGGATAAGACCTAATGGACACCATCCTGGAATAATATACAGAACTCAACATCCAGACATGTGTCTTCAATTTAAAATAATTCAGCAATCATGTTCAACCAGAACCTGATTACACAAAATGGGACTTTTTAACTCCCAGACTTGGATCGAATTTTAAGGCTAGAAGAAAAAAAAAAAAAGTGCTACGTTTATACATTCCAGATACTGTGGTTGAGTTATCTGCACACAAATTTAACTGTTTCTTTGAGCCTCTTATCAGTTCATCTGCAAGTATTTTAAATGCTTTTGCTTTACCTGCCCTTTGTAGCTCCTCAGTGAGTTTTCCAGCATTTCAGAATTGTGATGAATGGATTTCCTGGATCTGGAAATTAATGAAAAATGAAGCTGAGTGACCATGCCCCATTACAGTAATTTGTAGCATTTTTTAAATGGCAGCTGCTACATTTTTGCTTTTTTATTTTTATCTCCATAAATGCTGAAGAGATAAAGAACCCGGACTCCAAACCAATAATAGCAAGACTCAGTAAACTGCCATGGTGTCACCCTTTGTAAAAGTGGTGGCTTCACTTTTTCCTGTGGTTCCATACTTTCTGTGTCAGCTGCCCTTCATCCTAGTGCACAGGAGGCTAATAGTGTCTCTTGGTCTATAACAGAAAGGGAAGGAAGATCAAGGGTCAATGGGTTCAAGCTGGAACATAGAAGGTTCCACTTGAATATGAGAAAAAACTTCTTCACGGTGAGGGTGACAGAGCACTGGAACAGGCTGCCCAGAGAGGTTGTGGAGTCTCCTTTTCTGGAGACATTCAAAGCCCGCCTGGATGCGTTCCTGTGTGATCTGATCTAGGTGTTCCTGCTCCGGCAGGGGGATTGGACTAGATGATCTTTCGAGGTCCCTTCCGATCTCTAACATTCTGTGATTCTGTGATTCTGTGATTCTGTGATCCTTTAGACTGCTTGGCCCTGAGGTGGTCTTGCAGAAGGTCACAGGCTAGTAGGTTGTTTCATGCACAGAAATAAGACTTGGGTGCTGGTTAAATACTTGTGAGATATATTTGTTACTGCTATAAGACAGCTTTATTGCAGGAGAGAATCATGCTCTGATCTAGTGTTTACATGGGGAACACCACCAAAATCCCCAAGGATCCCATAAGGGTCCCTGCAGCTCTGGTCTCCTACAACTGAGGATGAAATGGCTGAGCCAAGACAGAGGTGCAGAGGTCCCAGGCTTGCCTCTTTCCCCCTTTTTTTTCACAGTTTGATTAGATCTGAATGACAGTTTGATTAGAGCTGAGTGAATCTTTCTTCCACTCTCTCATGATAAAACCCAGAACAACCACCTGGCTTGAGATTTACTGTCGTGACCCATTTTTCACTAACATCAGACCTATTCTGGCCAAAGACTTCTTCATCATACTTTTTAAAAATGGGAGAGATGGGATACTGGGAAGAGCTGGGGACACTGCCTAGCAAGGGGCATCCTCTACTGCAGGTTTGGGCATTCTTGTGTCTTCACGTGTGGGTACTTCTGGGAGAAACCCTAAGGTATCATCTTTGAGAAGGCTGCCTGTTTACAGGGGCTAGATTTCAGAGAGAGAGGTGTTAAATGCTTAAATGATGGATACTGTTAAAAGGTTATACATACAGAGGCTCCTTTTGCCCCAGCAAAAGCTTGCACCTGCAAGCGTGACTTTGCAGCCCTACCTGCTCTGACTCTTTGAGTTCTTGTAATTACCTTCCATGAGACACTCAGCCTTCATGCGAAAAGAGATAAATTTGTGGTGCTGGCAGGCCTACTGAAAAGCTTGAAAATTGTCACATAATTTAGAAAATAAGTAAGAAGGCAAGTTAAATATTTCAATTCATTTTTTTATTCATGCAATTTTAAAGTCATTTACATGATATCTGAAGACATAAGTCAGAGAGGTTGCAAGCCAGAGGTTACTAATGCCACTTTTGTTCTTTATTTTGGAGTCTTTCACTTCAGACATTTCTTGGGAATGTACTAGCTCTGTGTGTGGAAAAACATCATTAACAGCATGATGAGAGGTGCCTTTTGCTCTGTCCCCAAGTGCTCTGCAATATGATGATCCCAAGTCAAGGGCAGGAAAGCCTAATCAGTAATCTGTTGGCATCTGAAGGGTTTGATCGTAGAGCTGTGTGGGAAAATGTTCTCCCCCGTGCTTGTGAAAATATTCACAGGGATTTTGACATTTTCCTCTGCCCTTCCTAAATCAAGACTAAAAGTCAAAACCAGAAAAAGAATTCTGCAACACAAGTATAGTCAGAAAAGATACTTCTTTCATTAATAAAACACATGTTTAGTTACTTCCAAATAATTAATTTTAATGTAAATATTTTTAAAGATAAACCTCTTTTTCAATACCTTATGTTTTTCAAACAAGAGGTAATACTCTTTTGAAACAAAACTAATTCACTGTTCAGAAATAATAGGCGTAGGGTACTTCGACCATTTAAAAACATTTTCTTTTCCTTCTCCCTTCCCAAAAACCACTCTTCAACCAGGAGACCAATCCAAATGGAAAATTGTTCCAGGTTTAACAGAGATGTGTTTTTTCCAAATCAACCCTTTTATCAAAAAACCCCAGTGGGGATGAAGCTGATGGTCGAAATTGAAATGGCATGGTCTGTTTTGGCAGGGTTTTGTATAAAACCCTCGCAAAAATGGGGTGTACATCCAGTCCCTTCCACTCTGCTGGCACAAGCAGCCCTGAGGATGTGACTTGCTTGTCAAATGCCAGGCATGTGGTCTGGTGACAGTGCTGCCCCACATCTTCTTCATATACTGCAATGTTACCCTGAGAGGCTTTGTTCCCACCACACAAGCTGAAGCCAGAGAGAATATATTTTAACACAAATGTAATAGATTAAGAACTACAGCTGTCTTACTTTCTTTGTCCTGTCCCTCTCCCAAGAGGAAGATCCCAGCCAGAGTAACCATCTAACTTATTTCAAAGATGTATGTAAAAGGACAGAAAAAAAGCCCCATGTTCTTTACCCACCTCTTCATCCCAGCTGCCAAATCCTGACCCAGGTGGCTCTGTTTTCACATTAGCTCACAGAAATAGCTGATATAAACATTTCTGATGCTAACCTCTCCCAGATCTCCTCCAAGCGACTGCTTCTCTCTCAAGCCAACTTCAATTTAGTGCTTCATCACGAGAGCACAGGCCAGCACTCAGCAATGAATGTCACCATGGTCTTTCTGGGATAGACAGGAGCCTAATGGGTACACAGCGGTGAGATCATGAGCTAGGGAGGGGGTTGTTTTGACAGTTGAAAATCTCTGGCAAATATATCCCATCCAGAAAACAGATTACTTGCTTCTAGGAAGATATATACTCCACCAAACCATCTGCAAAGGCGCAGGTAGTGTTGTTAATTATTGCCAAGGAACAGGAATTGTGTGTGGTGAGTGTTGCCAGGAAAATAGTACCAGAACAAAGTGTCACAGATGCAATATGTTATTGGGCAGGAACTATTTCAAATTCCACTTGTTTTTTTTTCCATGTTGTTTCTTTAGCTCCCCAGGTGTTGCTTGCTGCTATAGTCCCTTACAGACACCACGGCTGTTGCGCTAGATCACTGAAGTAATTTATCTCATGTTGTCACAGCTAAAAACTGATGCTGCTGTTGATGATACTAATCTCTCCTCCAGGGCACACTGCCATTTACTGAGGACAACCTTCTGCATCAGGCTGTGAACCAACCTCCAACCTATTCACCACTTCTTTTAAAGGCCTTGTACGTAGCTAATGGTGACATATATTGCTTTGGGGTTTGGGACTAAAGACTCTTGTTGCTATTTAAGCACTTCGGTTTGGAGGGGTTGATCATGCCTCAGATATCCTCAGAACGACCCTTTCTAGGTTTGTCCTGAGACAAGGCATGTTTTTAAAGTCCTTCTGAGTGGTGAGCTGCTCTCACTGTGAAAAAGAGGACAATTTGCCCTTGCACTGGCTGTGTTTGCTGTGCATGGCTGCAGCTGTGCCCCTCTGTGCAGCTGCCCACAGGGACATGGCACTCTACAAGAAAGCTGGGGCTGCAGCCTGGAAAGGCACTAAGACGCTTAAATAGTAACAGCACTGTAGCAGTATGGGAGACATCTGCAGGCATCAGGCACAGAAAGAATCAAGACCCTTGCGAAGTAGTCAAAGTCATCCTCTTTTAAATTAAGTTGCATTCAAGAAGAGAAAAGAAATGGTGGCTAGAAATGAACATTACTCCATAGTAGAAAACAGGAACCACTGGTCCTACTGCCTTGTTTCATCCTGAGTGGGATTGAAATTGTTGCTATTCGTGTTTATTGTTACCTTACTAATAATAACCAGACTATTTAATAGTGCCATTGTGTAGAAGAGATCCAGTTATTGGCCAGGCCATTGCAGTGATAGAGGCTGTATAAACACCAGACAAAATGATGGTCCCTGTCTCCAAGAGCCTACAGCGTTAGCACCAACATCTTCCTTTACACCAAGGTGTATTTACAACCCCAGTAAATCAATGGACGTGGAATTCCCAGGGTCCATGAAGAAGTCTCATCACCCTCTCTGCCTCCTTCTCCCCCTGGCACTGCCATGCTCCCACGCCATGCTTTCTCAGAAAGGGAGGTGGGGATGAGAGCTGAGGACTGAGAACCCCTTGCTCCAAAACCATGACAAAGCTTCGTCCCCCTGACCTTGCCCTGCTTCTGCTTTGCCAGCCTGACCAAATCCAGCAGCCTTGCTCTGCAGGCTTGTTGTGCTTCATTGACCTTTCAGGCACACAGGCCGCCTTTCCAGGAGAGAGCCAAGGTAGCTGTTTGCTAGATCACCTCCAGGCACCCTTTGTATTGATAATGGTAGAAGGACTTGCCTCTCCCAGCCCACCTTCACACCACTGCTGTGATAGTTCGTTCATGCAGGTGGGCTGAGCTGTTGCTTCATTCCTTCAGGTGAAGATTTGAAGCAGTGTCTGGAGAGAACCAGAAAGAAAGGTCTTTCTTAGCTCCCATGTTTCTCACGAGAATTTAATGAGATTTTTTTTCCTCCCTTGTGATGGTTACTGGCTTTATCTGATTATTCCCATCTGCTGGCCATTCCTCAAAATTCAACAGAGTGATCTCACTTCTCTGCACTCCACACAATCAGAGCAACTGCGGGGGGCCTGGCACAAGGCTCTGTGCCAGAGGGGATGGAGTCAATGGGCTTTGTGTTCATGTTGATGTTGTATGGCATTCATGAGAGCTTGTCTGTGAGACATGGGGTGTGCCAAAGGCAAAAAGCCCAGTCCCCCTGTGGGAATGGTACTCCGTCTTTTCTGTTGTTGCACTGAACATCAGAGGATATTGGTAGTGGTAACACTCTGGACTCTTGCTTGACTTGGGCTGGTAGGGCTTGATGCAAATCAAATCACTTTTGTACTCCTCTACTCCTGTGGGAGATGAGATGTCCCAGTAGAAAGCAAAAATAATGTAAACTGGAAAAGATTTGTTCAGCAGCAGCCTTTGTCCAAAAAGCATCCAAAGCACAGTACATAGCAAACTTTGACCTTTTTGTTAGACTCCACCACATTTCTCCACTTGCAACAAGCTTTGTTCCCTTTTGTCTTTCCAGACCTAACATCCCCTCTCTGGTGGCAACTGATCTGTCTCCAAGTATCCGAATCCACACACTAAATAGAAACGCCAAGTCACCCTCAATTCTCCTTTCATGCAGCCCACATAGCATCCATATTCTCTGTTAAAAACCCTAAGCAAGTTCCAGGAAAGCCACCAAGGACTAACAACTCCTGAAGAGAACCCTGCTTGCATATCTAGGGCTTCATCAAATAAGTTATTTGATGAAGTTTTTAAAGAACTCTTAAGACCATGAAACAGTGATTTAAGGACATTAAGACTCGATTAATCAAAAATAAACATTTCTTCAGTTTCAGAGTAAATCAAGGCTCATAGGAAAAGGCAGTGCCTTTTATTAGACCATGGAAAAAAAATTACAAACTTTTAGACATCTGATGTCCCTCTATCATTCCTGGCAAAGAAGGAGCAAACAGTTAAAAAAAAATGTTTTAAGGGCAGAGAATCCTGATAGATCAACATCCAGGCTTGAATCAGCCTGTGTTAAGTAGGATAGTTAAGAGGTTAATGAAAAGCAGCCTTTTGTATCCTCAGGTTTTCTTCTGATATCCTTTGTCCTCCTCAGCTGTGTTTCAAGCCAGAGTCTGGTGCTAAAATGTGTTGTTCTCTTGCTCCCGCACAAGTGGAGCACAACTGTACTTATGCTGCTGGTTGTCTCTGATCTACCAGATCAGGCACTGTCCTCCCTCTGAAAGAACAAAGACATAAAAATATTTCACATCCTTCCTTTCTGAGGGGAGGTCAGAGGTGTATATGATCAAATGTTCCTTCCCCTTCAAAGACCTCACTGGGCTTCTGTCTTCTTCTGTCTCAACGTGTACATCTGGCTGAGTCTCTCTTGTCATGAGCCACGCAGACGATGGAAACATCATTCTTTCCCAGCTCCCAGCTGGGGGAAATCCACACCTGGGGGAAGCCACAGCTGAAAAGCAGGATCCAGGTGAAGGTGCTTGGAAGACTGATGATTCTAGCAACATACTCCATTCTCAGAGGCTGTTGTCCCCATGCTCTAAATGTCTCTCTGCTTTTTTCCTCATGACTGGTTGCAAGAGGGAGAAAGGTTCTCCAAAGAGCTCTGGATTGTAATTTTTACTGCATGACAAACCCAAAGAGGTCTGGGCAAATGTTAAAACAAAGGATTTTCTCTGTGTATGGTGTGTAAAAAAGCAATATTTCTGTACCTGTAAATTACAGACCAGCCTTTTGTAAGAGTGCACATCTGACCTACAGAAAAGGAAGGGCCTTGTCTTGAGAAAACTTTGTGCTAGGCAGTGTATGGGGGCCAGTTAATGGCACTTGCAATGTATGTCTGGAGAAGGCCTGAGCATTGAAGGACTGGCTGAGGGATAGCCCTAAACAGGCCCCAAATCAGTCCCACCCTAGAGGGGTCTAGTTGTGATGGCTGAAGAGAGTCCCAGCCGCTTGTAGGATGCACAGCAGTGAAAGATGCCCGGGAAAGTGAAGCTGCCTAGGTGTACAGAAGTGTGTCCTGAGGACCCAAGAGGTGAGATATGGCTCAGAAGATGGACATGCAACCCACAGACACAGGGTGCCATGGAATCTGCAGGACTGAGGAAGCTAGGAGAGATCACAAGGGGTGGGTCACTGCTGCTGCACCCAGGGACAGAGGACCGATGAGCTTTCTGGTGTTTGTGGAGGGAGAAGGAAGTGCACTTCAGTGTCAGGAGGAATCCTGGCAAGTCATCCTCACTCCTCTGAAACAACCTTTTCTTCATAACATCTGAGACAGCAAATATTTTATGAAGAGTTAAGGTCATCTCTGAAGTTTTGACCTCATCCCCTTTGAAATTTTTTAAGATTAAGTGATTTGTCTGAACCTAGCAGATAGTGCAGTAAACTGGACAGGCCTCTCCATTCCCCCAGCCTCTCAGACAAGGAACATGCTGTACGGGAACCAGAGCAGGGGCCACAGTCCTTCTCTGCTTGTGACTCTTGGTAGAGAGACCAACCCAACAGCTGAAGATGTAGACACGAGCCCTCTTGGACACCCGCTAAACTGGAATGAACCCTGGTCTGGAAACCTCATGCAGTCAGAGCATGCTTGCTACTTTTGGCTGGTGCTTTTTGGGTTTCGGTGTAATCTGGTGGGAGCAGGGCAGAGGGGAGGGATTAAAGTTTCAAGCAGGCACTGAACTGGGAATTGCATTTTTTTGACCCTCCACTTTAAAAGTTATGTTAGTAACAATTTTACATCAGCTTTAAGAGCGGATGGAGTGAAAACAAATAAGAACAACAAAAAAAGTGAGTGTAAAATAGCACAGAAAGAAGAAGCAGCATTAAAACAACAGCCCTGCCTGGCATAGCATGCTGGCCCAAGGTGACTGCATTGCTCAGAACGGTGGGAAGTTGTTAATCTGAACGCATGTGTTAGTGGTGGGGGCGAGTAACAATACTCATCTTTGAGGTCACTCAACAGCTACTTCATAGTGCTCAAGTTTACATTTGAGGGACTACTAGAACCAGTTAGAATATATGCCACCTTGCTCAAAGACATTACCAAAAAAAAAAAAAAAAAAAGGCAACATGTAGAAGAAGGGCAGGATCCTGCCCAGTGCAGAACTGACAAATCCCAAACAACTTTGGGGTAGACTAGAGACATTTCCCTCTGACGTATTTTTCTTCCATTCAGAAAAATGGCTGTGGGAGCTAGCCATGCTTCTTCTTCACGTAATAGTAGAGATGTCTTAAAACGACCAAGGTACCCTCTAGTTTCACAGCAGTTCAAAGGAAAACCTAAAGCTTTCAAATGCATTTAGACTTCAAGCAGTTTTGCTCTGGAGAAGTCTGTCATACGGCTGAAAGGCAAGGAGACATGTTGCAGTATCAGCCAGGGAACTCACTCCAGAGCCCTGGAAATCCTGAAATGAACAGTAGCTTGGCATTTCTGCAGATGAAAGAACAAAAGGGTAAGAGCTGATGTGGAGAACAAGAAATCAATTCAGAAATAGTATTCTGGAAACAGGCAGTGTAAGGTTCATGACAGCAGGTGTGTACCCTCTTTCCTTGGGCCAAATATGAAGCACCTTGAAGTCCAGGAACTCGTTCCAGTGACTCATGCATCTTTTGGATTAGGCATGCACCTGCCACCTGAGTTAAGGTTTATTTTTTGAGGGTAGTACAGTGCATTCAACCTAGTTTGCCAGCAAAAAAAAGCACGTTTTGTCAATGCAACCTTCAGTCGACACAAATAAAATTGCTCTTAATATATTAATTGGTTAATATGAACAAAAGGGGATGACTTTAATAGGCTTATAGGACATATGGCATCCCTTCCCTCTAGCATGTTGACTGCACCACACAGTTTGGTGTCGTCAGCAAACTTGCTGAGGGTGCACTCAATCCCACTGTCCATGTCTCCAACAAAGATGTTAAACAGCACCAGTCCCAGTACTGATCCCTGAGGAACGTCACTTGTCACCGGTATCCATTCAGACATTGAGCTGTTGACAGCAACTCTCTGAGTGTGACCATCCAGCCAATTCCTTATCCAGCAGGTGGTCCACCCATCAAATCCCCATTTTTCCAATTTGACCACCACAATGTCGTGCAGGACAGTGTCAAAAGCTTTGCAGAAGTCCAGATAGATTACATCAGTTGCTCTTCCTTTGTCCACTGATGCTGTAACTCCAACATAAAAGGCCACCAGGTTTGTCAGGCACAATTTCCAGTACCTGAATGGGGCCTATAGGAAAGCTGGGGAGGGACATTTTACAAGGGCATGCAGTAACAGAATGAGAGGTAATGGATTTAAATTGGAAGAGGGCAGATTTAGACTAGATATTAGAAAGAAATTCTTTACTGTGAGGGTGGTGAGGCACTGGAACAGGTTGCCCAGAGAAGCTGTGGATGCTCCATCCCTGGAGGTGTTCAAGGCCAGGCTGGATGAGGCTTCGAGCAACCTGGTCTAGTGGGAGGTGGGCAACCTGGTCTAGTGGGCCCATGGCAGGGGGGTTGGAACTCGATGATCTTTAAGGTTGTTTCCAACCCAAACCATTCTATGATTCTATGATTTACCTCTAATCTGGCTCACTGAACATGCAGTCCTTACAGTATGCAAGGTAAAGCACACAGAATGCATAAAAGGAGTGTTCTCCTGTTTGGAAATCATCCTTACAATGCTGCAACACTAGAATTTTCCAGGTATCATGTTATGGACTCTGTCCAGTAACTTGCTTGTCACCTCTTGGTGTGCATAATTGTATCAAGCTTTCTCAGTGCACAAGAACTTTTCAGGGAAATTGTTATGAAAACGAAAAAGAAAAAAAAAAAGAATGGAATGGCTTAGATAGTCAGATCTGGCAACAGTTTCATGTTACAAAAGTGATATTGATAAAAAAAAATTTATATTATTGTCTAAGTGGTTTCCTATTGTTCCTGGAACTATTACAGCATAAAGACAATTGCCAGTTCCTTAGAGAAGGAAACTCATTAGCATTGCAAGAATTAGCTGAAATTGAAACTCTCTGACATCTTCATGAAGAAAAAAAGCTCTGTTTCATTGCAAACAATTCAGATTTTAAGAGATTATATCAGGTTGTAAATGTCTGCGCAGTTGAGAGAACGCCTTTTCTGGTAATAACGTATTTCTAATTTTCACATAATAAGCCCCAAGAACTGATAACTAGAAAGACATTATAGTAATGAGGAAGGCTCTGTTACAACATTAATACATATTTTGAAGTAGTTGGAGAAATTACTATGCAATAAATTTGATGCAAAAAGCTGGAGTGATGAGAAAGTGAGGTAAGAAGTGTTTGTTGGGTGTGGTACTGCCCTGCTGGCTGTCGGGAATTGTCCATATTCCTTCTTTCACAGGGGCAGAAGGACACTTGGCAGGAGCTTTTTGTGAAGGCTTCTCTGGAGGTGCCTGCTACAATTGTAAAACATCTGTGGCCACACACATACTGGCACCACAACCAAAACTGAATCTGGAAGTGTCAGTGCTAAACATGGAGATTTTTAACCACTGGAGATCCAAAACATCCTTAGCCACAAATGAAGCACAAGGTCTGAGAGCAACTGGGACCAACCACAAGCAGCCATAATATGATTAGCTGCAAGACATGATGGTTTTATTCATCTCTGATGTCAAGAGGCAAATCACTGACTTTGTAATTCACCATAAAGAGCACTGCCCTCCTTGGAGTGAATTTTCTGGTTTCTGACTGTCATGTGCGCTACATGCCAGGGAAGGTCAATCAGCAGGCAGAGACTGCTAGGCAACCACATCTGGTCCTTAGCATACAATCAGCCGATAGGAGCTGTCAGACAGCATCCATATGGTGTTTGAATGAGACATCCCTCCATCCACACTGGGAGAGAGAGCACTTCTGAAGACACTCCCTGGACCATGCAGTGGAATTTAAACCTTAAATAATTTGATGCTATGATTATTTTTCTCACTTCTGTTTGGTCTTCTACATTTTACTACTCATGACACAACATTTATGATCCCTCTGAAGTTCCAGTTAAGAATTATAGTAAGAAATGACTATGTCCTAGTGCTGGCAATTTGTCTTTCCTTGTAAAAGGAGCTGTATTTTAATGACCTAGACAATATGCATATGCAACATGGTCTACTTCTTAAGTGAAGTGGTAGTCTGTG
>NW_010099583.1:4999-17843 GCF_000699245.1 Pterocles gutturalis | reverse complement strand
TATATATATATATCTTGAAGCTAGTTTTAAAGGGCACTCAGGAAACAAGTTACTGTAATAAAATAAAATTTAAATAGCTGTTCTTTTAATAGGAAACAAAAGCTAAAGTGTTAGTTAATGAAAATAAATTTGCTGCTTAACAAATCCTAGCCATAGAAGACCTAGAAAAGTCTACTGCAGGCCAATTCCAACCTCTTGTTCAGCCCTTCATGTAGGAACACAAATGTGCCAGTCTGGAGTTGGGTTACAGTAGTTGTTTTGGTGGTAATGCTTCCTTGAAATACTGATTTTGATTTTAAAGTATTTTAATATTTTCCTACTGTTTGTTTAACTAAGTTTTCCTTTCCATTTTTTTTGACTAATATTAAAACCCAATTTTAGAATAAGTAATTAAATTCTGATCCATTTTCATAGAAAGGATAACTTCAGCAATTCTAGCTGTCATTTTCCTTCTCTCCTAAAATGTCTTCTACAGCTTTTACTTTACTTTCTGCCTCACCAGGAACTTCAGTCATTATTATAGTTTGTTTTCAAAGGAAAGAATGCTTAGACATGCCTTGAGGTTTTGATTGACAGCTCTGAGAGAGATCACCTATTGCCTGAAATCCCCTCCCCTGGCTCAGTTAGACAACTTTAAAAAGGAACTAGGAAACAGAGTAGAAGTGTTGTCATTGCAACGTTGGATTTCTTGTGACATGAACCGAAAAGATGCAAACCCTGTCATTGCAGCGGAGTCACGGCAGCTGTTTGCTGTTGTGGGCATCTGCATTTGGCTTGGACGCACCGGATCTCAGCAATGCGTAGCGCAAAACATGCAGGGGTCAATAGAAGTACTGCTGAAAGAGAAATATTGGTTTGAGTATCTGCTTGAAATTATACTCTCCCATGGAAGTGGCAATGAGCAATGGAAAAGGTGCTATAAATCCCTTTCTTCAACAGATTTTCAGTATATTTGCTACATACATTTTCCCTGAGACAGTTTTCTCTGGACTATTTCAGATGCTAGTAACATTAACAGAAGTAACTTTTTCACGGGAGAGACGCTTGGCACTAAGTGCTTCTTTGACTTCTGAAGTCAAAATAATTGCCTGTCCAGGAAGTGAGGCGTTGTACACTTCTCCAAATACCATCAGCTTTCAAAAACAAGTGCTGTTACTTCCCTGACAAAGGCCCCTGGTTCATATTTGACAGTGCCCACCATAGAGGAACCAGACAGAGACAAAGCAGACAAATTCTAAAGCCTTAAATATCTAAAGTTAGGTTATTAAATCCCTGTTTGGGTGCAAAAAAGGGGCATCCTATTTTTAAAGGGAAGCAGAAGACATTTTGCAATGAGATTGGGATGTTATCTGAAAAGTAAGACATATACTGAGTAATACAGGTAAGCTATCAAGACTAAAGCCTAGTAAGGGAAGGGATATCATCCTACTTGGGCAGAAGGCTGGAAATCTTCTTTATAAGTCTTCTTACCGATTGCCACATGAGTTAATTTAGCTTGGCCTTTCTAGGCTTTTATAATCTCATGTCTGTAAAGTAGCAATTCAATTTTTCTTAATAAATCTGGGTCTCAGATGTGTCAAGTATTAGTGAGGGACAGTAATGGCAGTAGTATTACTTCTGGGACAGTGATTTTTCAGCCTGTGATCTGGGCCAGATTTCCTGTAGTGAAAGCTGCTATTTAAAGGTTGTACATGCAAATGCCTTTGGCATTTATGTCTTGACAAAGTTTCCTTTTTCATTTTAGGGGAAAAGATTCCGTGAAACACTTCCACATTGAACATACAGGAACTTCATTCAAATTTGGATTTAATGAATTCCCTAGCTTGAAGGAATTAGTCAGACATTTTGCAAATCAGCCTTTAATTGGAAGTGAAACAGGTAAGGAGAGCCATACATTTGTACGAACACCTTTGTCGTCATGCTTCACACCGATCTGAGTAGGAGGAGTTTCCAGTATGTTATCAGGTAGATCTATTGCTGAAGTGTTCCTCTGCAGAAATTCACATTTGTATTAACCTCAAGTATCTAAGATGTTCCTCTTCAAAAACTCTTTCAAGTACTCTGAAGACAAACCACATGTAAGCTTACTGGCTTTTTGCTAACCAGGGGCAAGAGCTCTTTTTGATTTCACAGAGAGAGAGAAGGAAGCATTTCAAAATACGCATATACTGGGAGGAACAGAACCTTCTCAGAAAGAGCAAACCCAAAGCAGAGTGTTTAGTGAGGAAATACATGTTCATCTATTAATTTGAAATCCCCCGATAAGAATAAATGTAAAAGGGACTTGAAATTGTTTAGCTCTACTATTCTTCATCCAAGGAAGAAGTCTACAGTGATATGTTCCCCTTTCCTGTGGGGAATGTGCCCTGTATTACCTCTCCCTTTCTGTCTACAGTGGATCAGCCTGTTGATGCCATCTGCCATCACAGGGATTTGTCTTGTTTTTAAGAAAAAGAAAGAGAAAAATCACAGGCTTCTTTAGCAGCCACCGTGCTACCTGAATTAAGAGTCAAAAGATTAAACTTGATTCTTACAAGTGAGCTGAACACCACCAGACCAGAATCCCTGGACAAACAGATGCATATTGTCATGCTAATGCCAGTTTTTGGTTTAGCTTCAAATGTAAGAGTTGAAGATATCTCAATACAAATTATTACCAAAAACTTCAGCATCCTACGTAGAAAGTGTATGCACATAATGCCTGGATTAGTACTAATGAGATATGTGACTCGGTAAATAACAGTTGGCATGTGTGATAACTGTAGTATGTCACACACTAGATACACACCAATGCTCTTGTAACCTAAGCATTAAATTCAAGGGTTGCTTTGCAATTTCCACCCTGCCCCCAAGAAAAATGCAGTGGTACACTCAATATGGCACTTTTATCTTTCAAAACATTCTCTAAATTGCTTTTAAAAGTGTTGTGAACAGAGTTTCTACAGGTAGAATCCTTTGTGCCAGTCAGCTCTTTTTCCTGTGAAATCAGACATGCACCCACAGGCCTAACGCTGTACAGATTTCAGCTGACAACTTGTATTTCCCCATTCCTTCACTGCATGCATTACAGACGTTAGTAATCACGGCATCGGTGTTATGTGATCTCTGTGAGCAGGATCAACACTGCTGAGTGATGGGCTCACTTGTCACCTTAAAGCTCCCTAATCAGATTCTGCTGGCTCTGTGAAACCCCTTTAAGATGGATGTGCTGCAGAATAAGAAAAGCCATTTGAGCATCACATCAGGAAGCCTTCCACTGTACCACACCATGGATAGCAGCAGAGAGGGAGACAGTTAGCACTCAGGCAATGTTCCTTCAGATACAAGTGTCAAAGGTCTCCTTGCTGGTAACTGATTTATACCAAAAAGGGGGTTGGAGCTCATCAGAGCCCACTCTAAGCCAAGTGTCGGCGTGGCAGAAAGGCTATCAGCAGAATCTGATTTCTTAGACTACACTTCCTTTCAGTGAAAAGCAGCAAGCGACCTTTGGCTCAGGCATTAGAAGAAAGTCGTTGGACCAGTTTTTCTTATTCCTAGTTGTACTTAATTTTCTATAGAAACACTGTGAGATCAGGAATGAGAGTAAAGCACGGTAGCGCTTTTCATCTCCTCCTTGCTTACGGACAGAATTTTATAAGACAAGAGAAAGACAAGAGACTCACGAGATAGTGGAAACCATTACAGACTATCTTCCATTTAAGTTTTGTCTCACTGGCGCTAGTTTTGTGTCTGAAGAGGCACACCGGACTCTTGGAGCAGTACTGAACACACAGCCAGCCCTGCACCCCTGCAAACTGGTCTGGGGAGCACAGTGGTTTATTTGTACTGAGACAGCTGTGGGTTTGCACTTCAAGCCCAACAAACCTTATCTTACTACAGCTTCATCTTCCACTCCAAATTGCTACATGGACTCACATCATATTTCTGCAGCATAATGTGTACACTCCAGTCTCAACTACAGATAATCAAAAGGAAATTTGGGCTACTGTGTTCTGTGAGATGGTTGGTCGAACAGGCAAGCTGAATCTATTAATTAACAAGGTTAAAGCAATATACTATCATATTTCTATATTTCTGTCTTTATTCAAAGTGACAAGGTCAATATGTTATTCTTACCCATTTGCTTGATTAGTTTTTACCTAAATTATTTTGAAAACAGAAAAACTTTAAGTCATAACCCAGACAAAAAAGTCACCTGAAGCTAACATGTCCAACAATTGGACTGATTTTCATTCTTCCTTAGAAATAGATATCACGCACAAACGTGCAAGAATCTTGCTACAGTGCACCTTTTACTAGTTCTTTTGTACAGTTACCAGATGATTCTGTAGAAGTACCTTTTGTGGAGAAAAAACACAGAGAACTTACAAGAAAACAAATACTGTATAAAATGTTAAACTAGTCCTCTCAGTTCTGCAACAGGGCTCATTATCCATTGCACACAGATGATGGTACTCTGATTCTATGCAACAGCTTAAGAGTGGTGTCTGTAGACGGGTGATGGGGATGTTCTCAATTTCATTTTAAACAATAAAGCTTTTTTTTTTTTTTTAAATTTTTGCAAGGCCGGAGAGAATTAAACTGATTTTGACTTGTCTCCTACTGCAAGTTGAATATCATATTTGCATACAGCCCCTGTGCCTGCAAACAGATTTCAGTTGGTTACTTTAAATACAATTTTACCACTTCCCTTTGTAGCCCTTCCCATTAGAAAATGTACTTTAAACTTTATTTCACTTTCAAATTACTCAATCACGTGTAGGTTTCATGTCCAAGTTCTTACCAATTCTAGCATCTCTCCTCTTTCAGAGCAGACAATATCCGCATAAAACGCAAATGGAGAAGCATTTGGTGTGCTGTGACATTATTTTTGAAGAATGAGATTAGATGGTGTAGCAGTTACTATTTTAAGGAGGTTCTTCCCTAATAGATTCACTATTGAGAATTAAGGTTTTTTGCAATAAACATGACATTATTTGGAAAACAAAGAATGGCTATAATCAAAATATTATTAGCTAGAAAGAACTATGGTAAAACAGTTAAAGGTGATGGTAACATGGGTTTACAGTTGGGAAGTCTGCATCCGAAGCTCTGACAGATGAAGTGATTTATGCAGCAAGCAGTGGGTTGTTGGCAAAACCAGGATGACTGTTTTGGCCTCATATTTAGTTTTTGTCCTGCCTACCCACCCAGCCAGCCTCCTGTGCAGGAAGAGAATTTCATGTGTCCAGGGATTCCTTGCAAGCACTAGTAAGTTTAAAAGTTTTTAAAAGGCACCATATATTTACAGTTTTCACAGCTGCATATAATCAGGCATGATAATGTCTGTAGTCACATCTTCATGAATGCAGTCAAAAAGATGCCCCTGCCTGGTAGAAAGTCACAAGTCAAATCTTGATCACACTTAGGTCAGCATTTAGCTGTAAACATTTGGTAACTACAAAATCTGTGTTTCAATTTGTTCTGTATTACCTAGTTACTCCCCGAGTGGAAAGCAGCATAGGAAACACCTGCCTTTGAATGTTGTCTGATGCTCCTGTTCTATTGCTGTCTTTATTTTTTGCCACTTACCATGCATTGCAGAAAAGGTTTAATTACTTTCTGCTCAGAAGAAGTGAAAAGGGTTTTCACTCTTGTTTTCAGAGATTTAAGAACAGTTTGACTCCCACTGTACAGGGGTGAGGGAATGGAATTAGGCAAGGTCTAACTGCCCAAGGCATTGAGGACAACACAGAGCCACAAGCGAGGCTGGGCAAATGAATCCGACAGCAAGTGGTCCTCTGTAATTTGCACGGGTGGATTTCTGTAGAAAATACCCTTCACAAAGTCTAAGCTATTCAGATGATGTGTATTAGAAATATTTGCCTAGTTCTGTCAGTATGGGAGTCTCATTTATAGCATCTGATTGTTTTCCGACATGGATGTGGCCCAGGTCCTGCCCCGTTCCAAGGAAAATCCCTTACAGGGAGTGTCACAGAGGTCTTGGCAGGGTTATTATCTTTTCCTAAAATTAAAAAGGTGTAAGAGCTAAAGTCAATCATTCTACAAACAGGCAGCTGCTGCCTGTTGTTTTCTAAGACCATCTTTGACAGATGACTTACTCCTGCTGTTTTTCTCTCCAGGAACCTTAATTGTATTGAAGCATCCCTACCCACGGAAGGTAGAAGAACCTTCCATTTATGAGTCCGTCCGAGTTCACACAGTGATGCAGACGGGAAAGACAGAAAGTGATCTTGTTCCAAACGCTCCCGCAGTAAGTTGTGTTCTGGTGCAAGGGCTGCTTCTCTTGGCTCAAGTTTAATGTGAGTGTTGGAGTAAGCTATGGAATAACACCAGTGATCCATCTGTTTATGAGTTCATAAATACAGGAAGTCTTTGCCGACCAAGGCAAAACAAACGCAGATTTGCTAGGTACAGTCCCATGACAAATAAAGCCTTTCACAATTGCTGTCACCGAGACCTTCAGTGCTGTCACTGGGAAAACATTGTTTGCAGCTAACCTAGGTGAGTCTGACCATCCAAACGAAGAATATGTAAAAGGTTTTCATTCGCCTGTTATCTTCCTTTTCAAATGCCATCTTGGCAATAACACTATCAGGAATTTAAAAAACCAAAGACACCACAAAAACCAGGCCCAACAGTTCTCACATCTTTCTGACGACGCTCACCAGGCTGTAGGCAGCAATGCATATATCAGGTTGCACAGTAAGCCCTTGGTTTGCCAAACATCCTTTACAGCCAGTGTGAAGTCTCTCTCTCTTCCCCCCTTCACAGGTGTGGGGAGGAATACACTAAATAGCAAACCCAAGTAAAAGCTGCAGGATTTACCACATTTTGTCTCACCCAGTGAATATAAGGATTAGATGACTCGGTTCTGACAGACATAAACTCATTATTTTTACAGTCTTCTTTGTTAGAATTATTTTGCCCAGTTAGCGATCTATAGCATCCTTCCTAACTGGGAGGAAGGAAAGAGTACCTCTGACTTTCTAGGTCGCTTAAAAAGTGACCTTTTGAAAAAAATATTTTAAAATGTGCAAGACAGGCAGGGACACATTTGAAAAAGGAAACCCCAAGCTGAAGTGTGGTACAACCAAGTTAGTAATATCTATATCCTAAGAGGTACATTACTCAAAAAGGTTTTTTGCATTTTCACACTTGGATTTTATTATTTTAGAATCACCTTGTCTTCAAGCAGGAAGACAGCTTGCTGTGTTCTGACACAGACTTAAACCCAAAATAGAGCGATATGACAGAAAAACCTCCACCATTTCAGCACTAGTAACTTTGAGCACAGTAAAAGGCTGTGTCGTGTTAAAAGCTACACCTCACTGGTGTGAGAAACAAGATAACAGCTTCATGTCCATTTGGGCCACCTGCTGGGACATCTGTGACTCAGTCTAACAGTAATTAGAGACTTTAAATCCCTAGTAACTCATATCTAAGCAAGACAGGTGGTTAGTCCAGAACAGTATTTCTCAGAACAGAGAGGAAGACTTTTAATAACAGACTATATTTTTGGAGAAAAAGACAGAGAGTTACATTAATACCAGTTAGTGAAGTTGATAAAAGAACTACTTCTGATGTACCCCACAACCAACGCTTCACGGATGAGTTCCACTTTAACCTCCAAAGGAACTTGACTTCCACATGCAACTGATAAAAAGTCAGTATTTTTTCAAGATCAAGTAGTAATTAACTTGGCAAGAATTTGGTTTTCAGAGGTCAGCAGTCTCACAATTAGGTCTCTACCACAATTTCAGTGAGTATCTGAGAAGTCGCAAGGTCCCAGAGTCACTCATGGAGGCAGAGAAACAGTTTGTCAGTAAGCACATAGAATGTGACGGGTTTTGGTCTTGAACATACGACTGTTTGAGAGAAGAGAATGTCTGAGTAAAACAGCATCTCCCCCCTCTCCCCCTTGCATTCCAAGAGTGATTTCTGTGGGTAATTCCACTGTCCAGCAAAACCCAACTGCTTCTGGTTACAACATGCCCTGAGACAGCCAAATAACTTTACTAAATAAACCTGCAAGTTTTTTTGCTGGGCTGAGAAGGTACTAGTGCAGGTGGGTGTTTACCCTAGTGGTGGATCCAGCCCTGGGAGGGGAGCACAGGAGGTATGACAAGGCAAGGGACCGCGGGACGTTTCCCCAAGAACAGGCTGCTCTTTCGCATTATGCACGTAGGCAAAGGTGTGGGAAATAAAAGCAGAGCCCAGTTTCTAACCTCGATCCCTTTCCTTCTTACTTCACAGCTTGGTACAAAAGAAGGATATTTGATAAAACAAGGCAAAATAGTCAAGGTAAGGAGAACTGTTACTACTTGCTTCCACTCTACAACCACACACACAAGCTAGAGTCCATCCGGAGGTGAAATAGCTCCACCTGCACGGCCCTGCAGAGGGGAACAGTTTGTGTTTTGAGCAACAGCAAAGCATGACTGTAAACCAGAGCAAGGTGACAGCTTTAAAGGTTTTTCTTTCCTAAGAAGTATTACATTAAATTCTCACAAGACAATTACCATCTGTTCTTGATCTTTCAGAATTGGAAGACAAGGTGGTTTACACTGCATAGGAATGAACTGAAGTATTTCAAAGACCAGACAGTAAGTAGCACACACCAGTTCTACTCTTTAAACCTCTACAGAGGCAGCTGCAGCCTCCTCATATCTCTGGCTTCTCGCACCTGTATCACAGCTTCCCATGCTGTCAGGGGGTCAGACCTTTAAAATAAAGTCAGAGTTTTGCTGAGGACTTCAACCAGAAGAAATGAGTAAGTTTTACAGCTAGAAAACATTTACTGTGCTCTGTCAGTCTTACTTACTGGACAGAGCTTTGTTTATAGGGCATTTTTGGGATTTCAAGGTACCAGCACAACACAGCTTTGATTGGTGGCTTTGATACACAACCTAACAGACAGCAGTGCTGTTAAAATATTTCTGCAAATACTAGTCATATATTTTGCATTCCTTCATTTTCATTTCATCCTTTTATTTCAAGTGGTCACACAGTACACATAGAAAACCATTTCGGTAAAACCATCTTCCTTCCTAGCACTCTGCTGTAGATTGACCTGCTGCACCTGGGAAAAACAGCTTGTCCTTACAGTTGCTGGTCCATTTCTATCTTAAACTGAGTAAAAACAAGAAATACCTCTGGAGTTTCTCCACCCTTACAATACCTCCAGTTTGGGTTCCTCCGGACAAACTGTTTACTTCTGCACCTCTGCCAAGCCCTCTGTCAAGCATCTAACAGATTTTAACACAACAGCAAGCACAACTGCTCTCTCTCATCAGCCATCACCATTTATAAACAGTTATGTATTTATGGGACCTTCAGTCAGTTTTCAGTTCAGTTCAAGCCAGCTTGAATTAAGTTTCCAGGATAACATTTCAAAGGGCAGCACTCCAAACATTTGAGTAGCATTTACTGACTTACCAGGAGAGAAGGTGCCTTTGTCAGGAACACGGCCTCCTCCCAGGCAGCTCCGGTGTCTCTGACACTCCTGTTGTTGCTGGGGGCTTGCAGATACCTACAGGTGAGCAGCTTGCTGCTGCGCTGGCATTTGTTAGCGTGCCTCAGCCCAAGCAACTTTCTTCTAGTGCAGCGTCTAACTAACGGCCACTAAGCCAGAGGAGAACTTAAGGAAAGGTGAGAAAACAAGAGACACCTCCATGTGCCTAATGCAGGACCACAGGAACAGCTGAGGGTGTTATTGGCAGAGGACAAGCTCTTCTGCCACTTCAGCTGCCTTTTGCAAGGTGCTCAATAGGGTGAGGCTGAGAGAAGCGAATTAAAGGACTCCCACACTTTAGGGGAAAAAGAACTCCTAAGGGGCATGTGATGAACAGTCTGCATCCCTGCACCTGAACACTCCCAGGTCTGTCTCAAGGGATACATATATATATATATATATATGTACACACTGCACACACTGCTCATACAGCAAGCCTCCTCACTCCTACAGCAAGCACTGGTTTAGCTCTGCTTCTGCATTTCTCCTTACCCAGCTTCATCTTTCTAAAGCACTTAGGAATTAATTAAATTGCCAACAGCTGGCTAGTCCTGAGAAGACCTACAACCATCCCCTTGTCTCTGTAAGCCTTAGTTGGAAGTTCTACCACATTTGCTGCTGTGTCAGTTACATTACAATACATCAACCAAACCCTCAGCAGTAAACGTTCCTGCAGTAGAGATCTGTAGATCTGAACTCACTGTCCTGTTTTTTTATATCCATCTCACATTAGCACTGATGTTACATTTGCTAGTTTGAGGTTTACAGTGTTAAAGCTATTGTACCTATGCCTGGAAAGATCTCGTGTGCCTGTAAAGGTCCAGATGTGTTGAAGATGAACTTAGCTACCCTTTTCTTCTGTTTTCATGTTACCATTGTAAAACGATTTTATTTTCAAGGCCACAGAACCAATTCGGGCACTTGACTTAACTGAATGCTCAGCGGTGCAATTTGACTATTCCCAGGAAAGAGTCAATTGTTTCTGGTAAGTTGCTATGCTTTCTCCACCTTGCTGGGAAGGTCGAAATGCCCAGGGAAGCTTGAAGTGTAACCATGGCGTGCTTCTGAAAGCTCCCTTGCCGATTGCGACTCTGATCTTAACCCACGAGTCTGTTTCTGTCAACCAATCTTTGTCAGTCCTGCAGTGTTTTGACAAATTACCACTGGCAAAAGGGGTTTTTCTTGTCAAGAAGAGGGGGTGTAGGCTTCTGTGTAGTGGGAATTTCTTTTCCTAATTCTGTAAGCAGAATATAAGAATCACCTAGACCCATGGGACTTAGGTATGGTCCAGTTCCCAGTTCAGACATTGCTATGGGGTACACAGGAACCACTTCTGCGCCCAAATGTGGGTCTTTTATCCTTATGGGCCTGGGGCAGTATCTCCCCAAGGTGCGAATGACTGTAAACCATTCTTGGCTAAGCTCCCTCACACGGCCTCCCTGCCCTGGTCTGTCTGAACACCTGTAGGTGCAGTTTTAGGAAGAACTACCAGTTGTTGTAGCAATTGAAGAAATAGTTTTAATTTTTTACTTCTAGTTTGGTGTTCCCACTACGGACATACTACCTGTGTGCGAAAACGGGCATAGAAGCTGATGAGTGGATTAAAATACTGCGATGGAAGCTGGTAAGATGATGTGCAGTGTTACACGGCAGTGTGCCTTGGGCAGCGGTACCCTTGGCAGTGCCATCACAAACCACCCAATATGGCAGCACCCGAGCGCTACAGTTCTCGGTACCTGCAAGAAGGGAGCATGCGTTCTGGCTTCCAGGCTAGAGAGACTGGAATACATAGTTTTTAGCTCGTGTGTGTGCCTGCAAACCCAGTTAGCATTTTCAGGATGCACTTTTACCACATGTTAGGAAGAAATGACTTCCATCTTTAAGTGTGTCATTGTGTAGATGGTAAATGATACGGAGCATCAGCACAGATCATGTGTTGGGTCATGAAGGAAGCAATGAGAAGACAATGTGAAGGCTTGGAAGCGTTAGTTCCTTAAAAATATCAGTATTAGGGTTGGTTGTCTTCACCCGCATCCACATGCCTGCAAACAAACAGTAATAATGGCTTGTCCTTTTGTTCCAGTCACAAATACGGAAGCAACTGGAGCAGCGTGACGCCAGCCTCAGTTCCTAGCTGCACCTCCAAGGCTTCTGCTCCGTTTGCAGGACTGGCCTTTCCGCCAAGGGAAGGCATCACGTACCAGAGGATGTGTATACCCGCACACGGACGCTTGCATCCAGCTCTGCACACAAAGGACTGGTACAGCGGAGTGCTCTGGGGCTGCTGAGGCACGTGTGGAGATGGTTGCAAAATCAGAGTGTTGGTTTGATATGCATGGTGTATGCGTGTAGTGCACGCTCAGTTCCAACCCCTGTTAACTCATCACAGAAGTAGTCACTGCATAAAACTTTTGTGGTTATTCAGAGCACTCTCAATAATTTATTGTGAGCTCCATCATAACTAACCATTAGCAGCATATGCTGTAACCTGGAGCCTGTTATTTAAAGCCTGTTATTTCAGTCCTTCCTGAAAACATTAAAAATGTGGTTTGCATTACATGTTTAGGTTCTAAACCAAAAGAAAAATGGCAGAGGTAAATTACATGTTTGTAAATAGTATCTATATTACAATCCAGAGAATATTTCAAGGTGATGGATGAAGAACACTTTGTTCTAGTCAAATAGGGTTTTGTCCGGTTTAGATTTATACCGCAACGATGGCTGCAAGTGACCAGCTGTTTCAGACGGGATACACAGCTAACAGTGAGCTGTCATGCAAGCACGCTTGTTTACAAACCAGGATTAGGAGAAACAGGCAGCTGGCTTCCGGTGCACATATGACAGAGCTGCCATGGGACCCTAGGGGTGGGTGACAGGGCTTTGCAGAAGCCCCCAGTGTTGTTGGCAGCATTACAGTCCCCCTTGAAAAGCAGCTGGACTTTTAAACTTTTTCCTCACACGGAAAACCTCAAAACAAGGTTTCATCCCAAACTCTGTTCTGGAATTAAGCACTGCTTGCTTTATATTAAACAAGATCAGTAACAGAAAATGTACACTGGAAATATGACTTTCAAAGAATACATCTTCTGCATAACCTGATGTAAATTTCCATCTCTACTTTGGAAGACTCATATAGATGGAACAGTCGCTACAGGGTTGAGAAGTAGAAGCCCAGTATTTTGGTGCTGTAGCCAAAACAGATGTTACATTTTGGAAGCAAAGCCTGACATACCGGAGGGTCCCAAGACCAGCCTGGCCTGACCTCATGGCTGACCCAGCTGCTAGACCCCCTGAACGATCCTGCTCTTCCTGGAGGGGCAGGGGAAGAGG
>NW_010099583.1:0-4955 GCF_000699245.1 Pterocles gutturalis | reverse complement strand
CAAACCTTTCCCACAGTGCAGAATGCTGTGGCACAGGCTGGTATTGCTCACAGAGCAGGTCCGTGTTTGATAAATGCCTTTACTGTGAGAAGAGTGAAGAAGAGGGAAAAAACACATACTGGAAGAACAAAGAAAATCTAGATTTGAACATAGGAATATTTTATTTCAACTCAGAAATTCAAAATATTTGTAAATATTTTCATACAGACTGTTTTCTGAATAAAATGTCATTACAAAACTACTAAAGGTTTTCTGTATTCCTGTGCTCTGTTGTTACAGCTTTGCCTTCCTTTTTGCCTTAAAGAAGTAGCTTAACAAACTGGCATCTCCCATTTAGTTAAAAAGCTTTGAGGAAGTTTGTGTGAGATAGAGGCAACATAAGGGGAAGAGAGAGCTGATGCTCTCCAACAGCATCACTGTTTGGTGAAAACAGTTTGGAAATGAAGCCTGATGTGTGCCCACAAAAGCAGCCTTCCCTTTTTCACGTGAACAGGCTGTGTTACAAAATACTGGAAGCAAGTTCAGCACATGATGCCACAAACTGAAGGCAGTAAAAGAAATGGGGCATCCTGCCTGACGCTGAGGATGGGCAGGTGTAAGTGAGGGGGCAGACCTGCCAAGAGCTCTCCCTTAGACCCATGCCGCTTGGTTTTAGTGCTGAAGTCCACACCAGAGTCATGCCAAGAGGAATGAGGGGTGAAAAGAGCACAGGATCAAACCCCAGCAGCAGGAAGCCTGTTGGCACAACCTCTGCATCTCCACACTGACCCAGGAATCCCTATCTGTATCACCCACTTGAGAGACACTGGTTAGTTTTCAGCCCATAAACTCCTGGATTTTGTAAACTTACAATTAAGAGACTTGCTCTCTACACAGAAAAGCTGATGTGCTGTAGAGTATTATGGTGCAACAGAAGAGTGAACCCGGCTCTGACATTTAAAAATATTGCATTGTATTTATATTTATTTACTTCGGAAAACCTAAGGGTAAATGAGCTGAGAGTGTCACCAGTGATGAGCCCACACAAAGACTATGAGGCATGAGATCTTCACAACCATATTACACAAAAAAACCCCACGAAAAAGTGAGACACTGTTTGGGTGCTTTTATCTGGGCATCAGGAAAACCCCTAAAGTAACAGCTTTCATAGAAATAGCTTTCTTCTTAGTGGAAGCAGGATGCAGCTAGCATCCAGATGAGTAGCATTCCCTTGCCTAAGTATCACCCACGCAAGAAAGCTGGGGCATTTATTGATTGTACTGACACATCACTGCTAGGAAACTTGCTCACAACATTCTTTCAACCCCATGTTTGCTAACACCATACAAGCAATCCGCTTTCCCATACACAGTGGAAGCTGGCATGAGGATACACCCACCACGTGCCTGGTTCCCTGTAAAGCAAGAGATCTGCGAGTTGCTCATCCGAGCCGACACATCACACCAATCTGGCTCATAGGAGCTAGTTTGGTGGTCTCTCCAGTACTGCACAATACAAGAAGCGTGGCCTAAGTAACATCCACCTACAACACACTAGTAGATCATTTCAGATTCAGTACTATGTACAATTTACTCTTAACTTAGTATACTAAGGAGCTGTGGCATTTCTTCCAAGACATGTTATTTGACTGAGGATTATTGAATCTTTCTGTCCACTGGGCTGCAGAGGGATGCCGCACTCCGGCTATACCATCAACTTAAGAAACTTCAACAACCTGCCTCAGTTCTTCAAAGAGGGGTGTGAGCTCCTTCTCTAAACTCACAATCAGCCCTGGAAAGAGAAGAGACAGGACACCCCATCAAACGACATAACCGAGAAGCCTCTTTACCTCCCCTCCCAAGTCACAGGCAGCATTTTCACTCGAGGTGCCCACTCACCACGGGAATAGTTGCCAGCACCCCGAGGGAGGGTGCCCACAGCCCCCAGCACCAACAGGGGCACACACTGTGCAGCAGAGCTCCCACCGCACTGCTGCTTCCCACAGCCACCAAGGCCCACACAGCTGTGCAAGAATTAAATCCCTTTTGCTCACACCCATCAGCCAACACCCTCATGAGCAAGGCCGGGTGCCTTCCTGGAGGATCTCCCCACCCCACAGAACTGACAACCTGAAGCCACCCGTGTCACTGCAGAAGATAACTTGGAACTGATGGAAAGAGACCAAACAACTGGTTTGTACGGTACAGTCATTGCTGGTGCAGTGAACACTCTCAGGCAGCAAGGGAAAGGTTAATCACAGGAGAAATATGCTTCTAACAGAGTAACAACTTCAGCAAATCACCTAGAATCTATCATTTTTTACTGACATCTTTCCCTTCCCCCTTCATAATATGCTGACAAAATTAATAGCAGGAGCAAAGTTAATATACCTTCAAGTAAGCTCGGGTAATTTATTTTCAAGTACTTAAACACTTGGACCTTAAAATTCTGCAATATTTAAAATACATGTGAAGACATACCGGTGTTGGCATTGCTGCTGGCAATGAAACTCACCACCAAAGGCAAGCGATTGAACTGCACCACCTGCAAGGAGAGAGAACAGCATTCAGCCAGCAGCTAATCCACACTGCATGTCAGAGCTCTGCCACACAAATCCCTTCTGAAACGAGCAGCCTCCTCAGTTTACAGGACAAGCAGGAGCAAGAGCCACAGAGCTGACTTTTCAGCATCCCTATTTCATAAGATTCGCAGTTAAAAACACCAACAGAACTTCCACCACAGCACAGGGACCTGCACTTGGAAAGCCTGGTGCTTCCCTCCCTCCTCATTATCCACCAGAAATCCAACTCAGCTGCAAATGCTGCAGAGTATGCTATGGAGAACATACTCTCTCCCCAGGAAACAAGAGGGCAGGCGGGTTTATTGTTTTAAAATACTGTTCTGTGCACAGCAGTCTCTCTTCTTCCATTAACAGAGTACGTAATCTTGAACACAATAAGCTACCAGCATCAAGGGAATCAAAGCAATGTACTCAATATGTGTAAACTAACTCCTTCACCCATTTGTTTTCCAAACAAAGCCAGACACTGTTGGATAAACAGCTGGCCAGTTCACTGCAATCATAACAAAAAGCTCTCAAGACTGCTAGAACTTGAGAAGGAGCAGGAACTTACTAGATGATGGATTTCAGGACACAAATAACCAGTTAATAAAAAAAAAAAAGCGAGTGGTATCTCAAAGCTTTTGTACCTCGAAGTTGTACTGGCAGCAAGATCAGTGATAAAGGAGGCTGCATGTACTTATTTAACTTTAGGTGTCACGAATTATAAAGAAATACTGTTTCTAAAAGAGAACGTGAACCCTCATAACAGATTCTGAAGGTCATGAGCAGCACCTGCTGCAAATTTCCAATTACTACCTGTTGAGAAAACATCACCATCTTCAACCAGTAAATCCCAGTTTTGAGAAAGAAGAGAAGCTAAACAAATAGTGCGAAAGTTCAGGTTAGCCATATAAACAAACCACAAACACTTCAACAGCAGCCAAGAGGAAATCTAGCAGAGTTTAAACAACCATCAGTTGCTCAATGTGATGTAGGAACGACTCTGGGCACCAAGAACAAACCACACGGATGTTACTGACCTGGTATGTATTGTAATAGCAGATGATACTTTTGTTTTTAGAAAGTCCTAGTTTACTGCCCTGGTCTGTGGCAAGGGCAAAGGTGGACAGAAAGCCAGGTCGCAGAGCATGCTCTGGAGCATTATCGTTGGCAACTGGAACAAAACAAGAAAATTCTTATTTTCCCAGAGTATCTATAACTGCCTCACAAATCCTTACGCAGCTTAGTGCTGTCCCAAAAGCAGATTGGGCGTTGGGGAACACACAACATGTACAATTCTGCAACAAGTACAGAAAATCTTCAAGAGCAGTACGTCATTTAACATTCTGTACGTGATCTGTGGTTGTTACACCAGCCTCCTCCCTAGCATACCCAAAACCTGGTCTTCTCCTTTACACTGCACAGCCTGTGCTGAGGCTGCTTTGGTTCTGTGTCCTTCACGGTCCGTGCCTGTTCCAGCTTTTGAATTGATTATTGGCACTGGAATGAAAACAGGTGAAGATGTGCAAATGCTGCTAGATGTTTAAATACTTTGAGATATTAAAAAAAAAAAATAACCTGCAGTACTTGAATCAGTACTCTTCCTTACTCTTAAACTAGTTTACCCGCTATATAAAAACATCTTAAATAAAGACAGGAGTGATATGATAAAAGTTAAGAGTACCAAAAACCAAACTAAATTAAATAACATGTGTAAAAGTTGGATGCAATCGCTTCTGAGCACAGAGCGGCCAAGTCAATAACACACTGATGAGCTCTCCAGCACTGTGTGTTAGCCTGCAAGGGACTTGAAGAGACGAGCGCCCTACACCACTCCAACCCTACTCACTGAGAAAAACTTCCATGGCTGACAACTGAGGACGTCACATATACGTGGAAAAAAAAGGACAAATCTAAACAGGTACATAACCAATCACTGAACTTGGAAGTAGAAGTCTAATTTAATTCTTCAATTTCAGATATTCAGGTATTGGGCATAAGCAGAGAAGATGCCGCTGTACTTTTCCACCCCCTGCTGTTCAGTGAGGGGTTTGGTGGCGGTTAACAGCGAGAAGCTGGAGTTACCTTTGATAACAGGCACACCATCTCTGTCTGAGACGACAATAGCGTGAAGGCCTTCAACGCTGGTGGGGGAGGAAGAAAAAAAAAAAAAAAAGAGACACACCATTTTAAAAACAGAATAATCAGTAGCAAAGACTTGTTTTTTCTTGAACAAATAGGAAAAGGGGAAAATATGGAAAAATTTATGCCTTCACCAAATTAATATTTTACTGAAAGGGACTTGTACTGTTCAGGACAGGGGGTCTGTTGGAGCAGTAAACAGAGAAATATAAAATCAGAATCTCCACCTCCAGGCACTTCCAGCTCACTGAAACACCGAGAAGAGCCGCCG
>NW_010099582.1:0-4300 GCF_000699245.1 Pterocles gutturalis | reverse complement strand
CCAGGAGCCCTGCCCGCCCCGCTCCGTGCCTCAAAAGCCTCTGAACACATGGACGTTTCGGAGCCCCAGGTGATTTACCCCATCCACGGACAAGTTTGGGCAGGTGAAACCTTTCCTGAACAATTTTCCACAAGTTGTTGCCACCTGAAACGAAAGCCGCCAACCACTTCTCCTTTGCTGTGTTTAAAACCCTAACGGCCCTCCTGGATTTATCATGTGATAGTGCGTCTTGAACCACCATTTCCCATTTGCTTTTCCTTTCAAACCACGACCAAACCACGCTCCAGCGCAGCAAAGTCCTCACCCTCGCCCGAACCACAGAGCAGCTCCACCCTCATCAGAGCTACTCCGTGTTTACTCTTCCATCGAGCTCCGGCCAAGCCGACATGGCAGCAGAAACAGTTGCATTCAGCTCCCAATGAGAGATACACCAAAAACGATCAGTGTGGGAACAGCTACAGATCCAGGAAACATGACTCTCGTAGCACTTTTCCTCAGAAAATTCCTACCGAGTCAGGGAATGTTCTCAGGCTGAACAACACGTGTCCTGTTGTCTAGCCCAGATTACGGGATTGCATTTTCCTTAAAAAGGAGAACAAGAGGTCAGCTGCTAGCAATCTCCAGCGCTTTATTTTTCACTCTCTAGGCACAAACAGCCCCAGTTTCTCCAGCTAGCACAATTCAGCACACATCATTATTTCCTGTGTTAAGACATGCTATAATGAGAACAATCACCAGCGGGGTATGGAAATATCCCCTCCCTAGTCCCTGTGAATAATCAACAGCCTCCAGGAAATTCATCCCAGGTTTTACTCCAAATCCAGGATTTCTCAGAAAATTACATCCTTGCCTAAGTACTGTACAAATATAAGCAAAGACTTTCACCATGTGCTTCACCATCAATGCCATCGATCTCGACTGACACCTCCCCTTGCTGGTCCCTGAGCAAAATTTTAAAAAGGGATTGTTACATTTTCTCAAAACCTATCACTGGCTGTACAGCGATGACTTCAGGATGTGCCCTCCCCCAGGTGGATCGACAGAAAATCCTAGCATTTGCTGGTAGCATAGTGGACCTCAGGTCATCAGAAACATGTCCTTTCCTGGGATCTGTATGTTTCTTCGAGCAACAAGTGACAGTCTTGACTTGAGTGGTATTTTTACATCTGTATAAATAAAGCGCCCACTGTGCTCTGTTCCCATTGCAGCCTGGTATGCAATTTTTATCTTCAGCTTCCTACAGGATCCTTTGGGAGTCTGGAAGCGAGTGCAAATCAAGAAAGCAGTTTCTACTCTGTCTCATGGCTGAAATTAACACGTCAGAGCACCAATTGGGGTTGCACATGCAAGAAATACGTTGTGTCCAAGCTGCTCAGTGTAAAAAAAAAAAAAAGGTCTAAAGCTTTGCCTATGGCTCCAGCACTGCGAGAAAGGGTCAGTGAGGTGGAAGGGGAGGGCTGTCACGCAAGTGATACAATTCTCTAGTAGTGTCGCTTTTAAAACCAATCTTATTGTCATTGCACTCCTCACAGCCAGATGATGTTCATAACTGAATTATTCTTCACACACTAACATTTCTTACTTAAAATTGTCAGCCCTTAACCCCCCCATGACAGCCTAGGGAGTAGGGGCAGGTTAAAACCCAGGCTGCTAAGACAACTGCTCAGTGGTGTGGGCCCAAGCTAAATTCACCCAAACAATGTTCACCCTCTCCTGTCCCTCCTAACACCCTGGAACTCCTGTTTTCTCATCGTCTACCTGCTCTCTGCCTCTCAAACTCTCACTGACTCACAAACACCCGCTTGCCGCTCAAGTGCCATTCTTACACAGCTGCCAGCAGAAGCGGCTGCAGTTCCCCGGTGACAGCCACCTCCAGCAAACTCTTTCCAACCAGAGCAGCGTTCCCAAGGTGTGTCCAGAGGCTGCTGGCGGGGCTGAGGGAGACGTGATGCCAAGAGCAGCTACATCCCTCGTAACTGGTGCTGGATGGGAAGCACTAGGTAACCAAGGCAGGTAGCGCCTCAGAGAAATACACAGGGCTTCCTCTCACCTTGTGCCCTGTGACTAAGACACATTATGACTCAACTTATCTTTCACTGAAGGTGTGCCAAGAAGTTATTGTCCACATTTACAGATGGGAAACAGGTCTGGGAGCTGGAAAAAAAGTCAGATAATGAGTCAATATCGACCTAATGCTGGACTTCAGGACTTCCTGACTCCACACAACCCAAGTGTTCAGTGTACTCGCTCAAGGCATCTTTCCCTCCTGTCTAAGCGTCATTTACCAGTTGTGGAGCAGCTCCATCGAAGGGTGGCTTAACCCACCGACCTCCACACACTTGACACTCAGAGATCAGATGGATTAACTGTCCACCTGTCCCCTTCAGGGCTGTAATGTCAGACTGGCTGCCAAACAGAGGAGCGATCCAAGCTCATTTCATAACACCTCTAATGAAAAGCACCATTATTTACAGTGACTAAAACTATGTCAGAAAAGAACAGATATGAAGCTACACTGACTTGTAAGGCACGTTTAGAGCTTACCTGTGCACTTTCCTGAGAGTGACTGGAAACCGCAGAGCGATGACAATGATGTCATTGCAGCGTGTGTCCTCTGTGCTGGGCCAGACGGACATCATGCAAGGGGATGTAGCTCTTTCTTCAGCTGACTGCATAAAAGACAAATTCCGGCAGAACTTTAGGCTTAAGGCAATGGCAGTAAACCTCAACATGCAACTTCCCCATTCAAGGTCCAACTTTACACTTGATGGAAGTATCTATTACAGCAAAATAAACGAACTTTGTTTCTAGCTTGAGATGTAGGATATGACTTTGCAATGCAGAAAGAAAGCACCATGTCAGTGTGTTATCACTGACAGTTCTGGCAGAAGAGACAAGAAACAACCGAGTGACAAACCCAGTACTTATCAACAGAGTTTATATGAATCACGCAACTCCATGAACTGTGTTACTCACTGTAAACTACATACTCCTTTGGTATTTATCAGTGTGGCTCACTCTGCCAAAGGGCAATGGCACCCATATGCTTCAGGTTTTGAGTTCAAATTGATATTGCTAACAACAAAGTACAAATGGGAGAAAATACAATCTAGGAGGTTTCACTGTCCCTCTGGTCATTGTTGTGTATGGTACCCCAGCACTGCTGAATGTTACAAATAAATCTGATAAAGAGGGAACATTAATGTCAGCTACTAAGTTTTCTGCTCTGCCCAGTTAATGGTTGAAAGCAGCTGCCAGGCTCAGGGTCTTACAGGCAGGGGAGGAGCATCTGGATTGCACACACCACCATACAGAGAACTTCAGAGGGAACTTGCCAGCAACATAGGCTACATCTAACTCACACAAAGTGAGGGAGGGCAGCTGCTTCCAGCTCCAGTGGAGATTCAGCCCAGGGAGCTGGCGTGCAATGGTCATTACCCTCCCTCCACAGGGTCTACCTAGGTATTAAATAAGACAACAGCTGGAACTTCTAAATGGATGGAGTTTACCTAATTTATACACCAAACTCAGCAACTGCTTTTTCCAGAGTAAAGTTTTGTGGTTGGTTTTTTTTTGTTGTTTTGGTTTGGTTTTTTGTTTTGTTTTTTTTAAAGCAAGTGATGTCAATGGATATACATTAACAAACCCCCACAAAGTGCAGGTTATGGTACTATGCCCTGAAAGCTGTCCCCTAAGAGGTTCTGGAGCAGTTCTGGAGCCAGTCAAGCACGATTCAGACTTTCACCCGCTCACCTGCCCCCAAAAAGCCAGCCCTCTCCTGCTGCCTAAGCTACCTTCGGAGAGGTGGTGCTCCTCAAGGGATTCTCCTCAGCAAGAGCTACACGAGAAACGTTTCTCCAGTAGCCCAGCTCCTCCTCTTCCATTTCATGGTCCATTTCCTCCTTCAGCAGCTTTGAAAGAGAAGGGCAAGAACTGAGCTTCTTGTGTAAACGCCCCTTTAAGTTATTAAACGATGCTTCTGACAAAAGCCGTTACCTGCAGCAAGAATAGGGCGCGTAATAACTTCAGAATTCGCCTGAACGACTTGCAGCCACAATTTCATTAATACTTTGTATCTTCTCAATGTATACAAAGAGTCTTACCTTTCAGCTCTGAGCTTTTCTCTGTTTTTAAACACGAATATTCAGTCTCCGTAGAGACTGTCAAAAATTGCCAATGCCGACTATATTTCAAGTCGTCATGGCGGGGTATTGGGAAAAGTTTTCAATTAGCAATAATCGCGCCTCGGATTAACCTCATTGGCTACGATACTGCCACTGCGCAAAGCTGACCACCTCCT
>NW_010099581.1:0-9819 GCF_000699245.1 Pterocles gutturalis | reverse complement strand
AGTCTCTGGCCATGCACCCCCCCACCCCTCCCCAACTCCCCCTCTAGCTACCGGACCTGCCCCCCGGCACTGCTGCCCCACCATCAACGCAAACCACTCCTGCAAGAGCAGGGCCTCCTTAGCCACAGGAGGAGAACTGGGCTTTTCTGCAGAAATCGCCCTGTTTTGACGATGTCCGGAGTTTTCACGACAAACGAGATGTAGCAAACACTGTCCCCACCATCCCCACCATGCACCCCCCAGTGAATGACCCACTGTGTGGGGCACGCGTGAGAATGAACTGTGAAGACGCTTGCATTACTCTGAATTCAATTATACACTAGTAACTTTTCACATGAAGTAACTTGCTACAGAAAGATGCTCAGAAGCGTTGCAGGCGAGCAGCATTCAGGTCCCAGCAGAACCAGGCGGGATTCTGTTCTCCCACGTCTGTACATCAGGAGGGGACAATATTGTTACTTTGGAGGAAATCTCTAAACTTGAACAATTTCCTTCCTTCTGCTGGTGGGACTGAGTGCTCCCTGATGGGGTGGTGCAGCAGGGCTGGTAGCTCCATGACAATCATCCATTTTAAAACCAGGTAAATCAAGGCGGTCATTTAGTTTAGACTAGGAGAAAGGCGCCCAGCATTTTGTCTGCCAAGCAAATGGAAGGGGAATATCCAGGCTTACCTCCTCAGAATATTAATGACACTCCTTCCACTGTGCCCACTTCAGAAATACATGATTCCCGCGGCTCGGGTTATTCCTGCGTCCACGCCTGCATGTAAAGAAATCCTCTGATGGAATCACGCTTCGTGATTACCCCATGGTAATCTCTTCCCTTGGACTGTCTTTGTGTCACATTTATGGCCCATTCTTTGCTGGGAAGATTTTTACAGGGGATCTGAAGTTTAAAAGAAGACAGATGCCAAGCTGTGATGGCGAGGAGGAGAGCTCACCATATGGAACCAGAAAGCCCTGGCTCCCCCCTCCGTTCCTCCTCCCCCTCCCCTGCCGAGTCGCTCCACTTCACATGATGCTATTGGGATTTGAAGATCAGAATACAAATGAAATTATTAAACGAGGAACAAAAAAAAAAAAAAAAACCAAACAACAAACCCAAACTCGGGCCTTTCCTCTCCATCCTCCCATGTGATCGGTAATTATAAATCAAAGTGGGGAAAACAACCCCGCTGGAAGCTGCCATTTGGGACATAGCCCAGTTGCCTGCAGAAGGATCCAAAGCCAAGGCGACACGGATGTGCCTTCGCATGCTATGGGGGTTCATGCATGCACTGGTTCTAGAGCTAAGAAATTCTTTTCATGGCAGAGGCTTATTCACGGGGCGTATTTATTATGTTATTTATTATTTCCTGGGAAAAGCAGAAGCACCACTCCTCAATCCAGTGCGTTTCTTCAGCATCGGACTCCCAGTCAACAAAACCCATGCAGTGTCCCCCAAAACAGGACAGCCAAACCCCCAGCTGATGCTTTTAGCCATTAATCATACAACCTGAATGTGTGGCAGCAATCACTTGAAGCCTGGGTAGACAAAGAGAAACAAATGAGCCCATCTCAGCTGGACAGAACTGGAGATGTGGTAGTTTTGGAGTTGATTTCAGTGTGGTAAACTCTGAACAAGTCGGGAGTTGGAACTAGACGACCTTTAAGGTCCCTTCCAACCCAAACCATTCTACGGTTCTATGATTCTATGATCTGCACAGTCTCTAGTCCGTACACGGAGGGTGACCACCTCGGGTAAGTGCAGGCAGAGCAGGCAGGACCCCTGGCAGGGGCAGGTGCCGAGGGCTGAGCCCAGCCCAGGGCAGGACACGTGCCGGGAGCCCCGAGGGGATGCACTGGTTGTGGTCCGGCCATCAGCCCTCACACCTGCACCCTGGGGACCTGCAGGGAATTTCACATTTTTTAAAAACCCTAAGCACGCACTGCGGGCCCTGAGTTTTGAAAAATTTGGCCCCGTTTTCACCATTGGCTTTGGAAAGCTTGGGCTGAGCTGCTGGCCTCGGTAGCCAGCCTTACAAAACGAGCACTTAGTGCCCTTAGTGCAGGTTTGGGCTATGGACATCCCATCTAGGCACCCATGTTTGAACACAGGCTCCTTGTAGCCAAAATAAATAGCTGAATCAATGCTGCACAGAGTTTAATCTAAACACGTAATGGGGTCTAACTCAGATATACACTGTGCTCCATCGACAGGTCCTGGAGATGGCAAACTGAAGCCTGCTTTTATAGTGTGCCAGCTCAGGGACCTGTTCCCAATTTGCAGATTTGGCCTGTTGCATTCTAAAAGATGTTTAATATACTCGATGCCTGTTTGTGTTAATGTTTACCATTGAAGTTTTTCATTATTTGATGTTATATTTGGCCATAGCATTAAAATTCCATTGGACCGACTGAAATCTAGTGTCAAATCAAAGCCAAAGAAGCGTCTTTCTGATAGACCTTCAGCTCCCATCCAACCATGTAAAAAAAAAAATTCCATTGTAGGTGTTTTCTTTGTAGCTTTTCTTCCTTTTGCCAAAGAAATAGCAAACACTTTATTTATTAGCTGTTGTTTTTCTACGCGCAGCTCTGGAGGAGCTGAGCCCAAAGCCACGGGCTAGCGGGGTGATGCGACGGCTCTGCCAGGCGGGCACGGGTCCATCCCATGCCAGGGGCGAGTGCGAGCGGGGACGGCTGCCACCTCCCTCTGAGCCCTTCTCCAGGCTGTGTCATTTGGGATAAACAGGATTACCTACAGCCCTCCGTACTCACAGACCGATGCAGCCTGGGGACAGCCGTCAGACTCCACCGATTTTTCTGCTGCTTGCAAATTGCTTATTGTTACTTGGATGACGATAAACCTTTGAAACCCAAACAAAATCCAATTTCCCTCCGTGCTAGACACCAGCCTTGCAGGGAGAGCAGTCCTGTCCTGAGCAGCCTAAAGCCTTGATTTACAAAACCACTTAAGCACACGCCTAAAATGAGAGAGCTGCGCTAGGGCATGCTGCAAACGAAGTGCTCGCATGAGCTCTGCACCTAACGGGAGAGCACGCCTGACCTGGGGCGCTGGCTCTTGCTCCTGTCCACCCCTCTCTCTGCATGCCTGCCTCTGCTCCCAGGCTGAGCGTGGGATTTCTTCGTGGAAACCCAGGGATACAGGATCAGGAGTCGATCCCTGAGTGCCACGGGGAATCACAAGCCTTGGGAGGATGCTGGGGATGCTCGGCGCTCGCAGAATCACACGCTGCACATCACGGACATGCTCACAAAAATCCCTGCCTGGCTCAGCACGTCCAGAGGGAAATAAATGAAAAAGGCTTGCTGACGTCCACGTGTCTCTGGATTCAAAGGGACCTGGAAAATGTGATGTCCTGGATGAAAACCTGGGAAACGGCATTTTGACATGAAGCCATGAGGGTAGGTTTGCAAACCAGGCAACAGATATTCTCTCAGCTAGTCAGAAAGGGGAGCTCTGCGAATAGCCCATGTTTCAGTCCACCAAGGAACTGCCAAAGCAGACAACGATGCTTCGGACTGTGTCCCCTCCCCAGAATATTTTCTCCAACTTTCTCATCAAAATTAAGATCAGATATTTTGTATTTAGTGAACGTAACTTTTTTTTTCAGGATTTTTTTTTTTAAATTAAGATTATAAATTAAATTATGCAAATGTCATCTAAGTACATAAGAACATTTATTTTGACAGTATTAAAATGGCATGTTTTAATTCCTGAAGAGTTCCCACTTAGCTCCAAACTGGATTTCTTTCTGAAATGGGAAACAAAAATCCCTGCCTGCGAAACTTCGTTCAGCATCAGCTAAATGCTCAGACACTAAGACAAAAGATCTGCAGCATTTTACTGAAGTAAACATTATATACTTATACTATATCGCAGCAGTTCTGAAAAGCATGCCCAACCCTGGGATTACTCATATTAAAATATTCTCTTCAAGAGGTACGCAAGAAGTTTGACATTGTGGGGAAAATGAAGCCACGTTCCTACGAAGTCCCAGTGGTCACAGGCCACTGAGACGACCCTCGTTGGGGTCAGGTGGAGGTTTCAGCATTTAGCCCATTAGCATGGCCCACTGGACTGTATAGATTTCTGTACGCAGATCTGTTAATCCTGAACGGCATCATCTTAATGTATCATTCTTGAAGGAACCGATTTACTAAAAGCCTTTGAGATCCCAGTGTTACCGGTTAAATGTTACACGTTACTGGCACAAAAGTGAAGTAAACCAACTTTCTCCCAGCATCAATACTGGTTGTAGTGATGGGGTCAGGATGGTTTACCAGATCCTCCCCCATCAACCTCCAATTTTTTAATGTTTCTGCTAAAATACACTGTTCAAAGGGATGAATAGGTTAAGGTTTGCTTTGTGACTCGTTGCTGCTGGCTATGGGCTGCAAAAAAATATCTGTATTTGAAAGTTTGGCAAATTGTTTCCTTTAGGAAAAAAATAATCTTTGACACTGGACTTAACATAAGTGTGCAAAGCTGCTATGGATGGAGCTGGTGCTCAGTGACAAGCTTCTCTTCCCACCATCACTGCTGTCACCTCCTCTTGACAGGTATCTCACGTATGGCACCTCATGCCCAGAGCTGAACCCCTGCTTCTGCAGCCACCCACCGGCTCCCAGTGCTGTCCCCTGGTGCAGCTGGTGACACGTGCAGTCAGGTCAGTCTGAAACCACAGGGGCTGAACACCATCCTCCTCTCCTGCTTCTCTATCTACCCGGCACGGGTTTCATGAAGGGACCATTTGCCTACTACTGGACAGCCTGAGAAGTCCCTGGGGAGGGACTTTTTACAAGGGCATGCAGTGACAGGACGAGGGGTAATGGATTTAAACTGAAAGAGGGCAGATGGAGATGAGATGTGAGGAAGAAATGTTTCCCTGTGCGGGGGGTGAGGCAGTGGCCCAGGTTGCCCAGAGAAGCTGTGGATGCCCCATCCCTGGAGGGGTTCAAGGCCAGGCTGGATGAGGCTTTGAGCAACCTGGGCTAGTGGGAGGTGTCCCTGCCCATGGCAGGGGGTGGCACTGGATGGGCTTTAAGGTCCCTTCCAACCCAAACCAGTCTGTGATTCTGTGATTCTATAACAGACTGCCCACTTCCCATAAGACTTAGAAAAAATACTGATGGGAAGGCCCTTTGCAGCAATGACTTTGCTAACATAAATCCGTGTTGTAAAACCACAGGCTGCCCGGGCTGGGGGCCAGCAGACTTCTTCAGTTGTAGCAAACAGCCACCAACGACCATTCCACCTTCTGTACTCAAGCTGGAAAACCCGTCTCTCATCCAGGTGTGACCTCTGAGAGGCTGCTCCTTGATTGCTGCCGGCAAGAAGAGAAGGGTACGTGCTTCTTTGCAAGCAGCAGGGACCACCTTCTCCTCCTAGTAAAAGAACTACTGCCCTTACCAGGGGCGTGAAGCAGCTTAAGGCAATAGAAAGCCATAGGGACTTGTTGGACAGGAACGGCACGGTAGCTGGGCCAGGCTCTTTGGTGCAAACTGGATTGCTCCATGGGCTCCTCTGAGCAATCCCATTTTTCATTAGCAGAGGATCTAGTCCACATAATATCAGAGCTCGCTGCAGCCATCCTGAGTCATCTTGGCTACGAATCTGGCCTCCAGACACCGTTGTCACATCTGCCACTTCCAAACAACATGGGCTCGCAGGATCAATGAAACGGCATCAGAGAAAGCTTATAGCAACCATACCATGGTAAACGTTCAACACAATGCTCACAGTCCTAGAAAGGTCTGATAAGCCACGATTAAACTTAATTATGGATTATTTTATATTACCTACCTCCAAGCACTGTGGAAAATTGCTTCCTTTTAACCGCCTTGGCTGGCTTTCTCTGGCCACACACACACTGGGGATATTTTCCCATGATTGATGTATTTGTTTACCGAGCTCCTTGCTCAGATACAGGCCGATTCTCCCTTTAATCAGAGGTGTGAACACCTTAATAGTTGTCAGAGCCCACATTAACCTCTTGATTAAAAGACATCCTCACACCTACCATTAAAGAAATAGACGGAACAAAGCAAATTCATATTCTCCATACAGAACCCATGATGGGCACATAGATATTTTATGTTCCTGTACTTGGCCCACTGGCATTTCAAGTTGTATCTTACAACAAAATTTTTATTTTTTTTTTTTCCTTTTGTCAATGAGTAGATGGAAGGGTTTTGGTGGGCTGGGTTTTGTTGCCTTTGCCTAAGGGCAAAAAGCTCCACGAACACCGGTTTTCACTCGACTTCCTTTGACTGCTTACCTACACTGGCTATGACGCTCTTTCACTGCAGCAATATTACCAATAAAATAAACAGGTCAAAATTCAGAAGCACAAACAAGTTCATCTCTGACACTAATTTTCCCTGGCAAATAATTCTCCTTGTTTCTGCAAGGGCTTCAATTTTGCGTGGATTCAAAGCAAATTCATCTTTAATTTGATGCCTCTGTCTTATTTTTCTTTCCCAATCTCATTAGAGTAAAAATAGCAAGGATATCCATATGATTAAAGACTTCATGTGCAAGAAAGCAATCTGGTCATAGTGCTCCTTAGCTTTATGTACTTCTTTCTATTTGACAACATTAATTTGCCATCTGTCAGCTCAGTTACATAGTTTACTTGCTGCTTGCTTGGCGTTCACCTCCCCCTTTTTCGTTGTCAGCTGTTTTTAATAGTTGGGCCTCCTTGAGTGGGCCATTTATGCAGATTTGAAACAGGAGAAATCCTCAAAACTGACCAGATGGGAACCCACTTTGTACTCCCCAGGCTGACATAGCCATGCACAGACCTCCTCCCCTTCCCAGCACTTAAAAAGAAATCAAATTTTTCCGTACCTCCGTAGCACCTTCCATCCGAAGGACTCCAGACCACTGCACAGATACAACCAGCCAAATTCTGCTCTCTTGGGCAGGTCTGCTGAAGTCAGATGAATTGTACAAGACTTCCAGGGAGCTGCATTCAGCCCTAAACATGCAATCAAATAAATGGAAGAGATGGTTAAGATCACACAAGAAAGGTGGCCAGTACAAACCGAGCATGGCTAGAAAAGTCCTACCACAGCCCTCCACCACTGAGGGTCTCCTGCGGGGCCGGGGGCTTCACCGCCTGCTCCCATGTGTGACCCAGGTGCAACATGCAGCTGATGCTCATCTCACACAGACATCACAATCAGAGGCTGGAGCAGCTCCTGTCTGAGGACAGGCTGAGAGAGTTGGGGTTGTGCAGCCTGGAGAAGAGAAGGCTCCAGGGAGACCTTCCAGCACCTTCCAGTGCTGAAAGGGGGCTACAGGAGAGATGGGGTGGGCTCTGGATCAGGGGTGGAGGAACAGGACAAGGGGGAACGGCTTTAAGCTGAAAGAGGGGAGATTGAGATGAGATCTGGGGAAGAAATGTTTTCCTGTGCGGGGGGTGAGGCAGTGGCCCAGGTTGCCCAGAGAAGCTGTGGATGCCCCATCCCTGGAGGGGTTCAAGGCCAGGCTGGATGAGCTTTGGGCAACCTGGGCTGGTGGGAGTGGCACTGGATGGGCTTTAAGTTCCCTCCCAACCCAAACCATTCTGTGATTCTACAATCTGCAATAAGGGTTATGGATATATTCCATAATTGATTTTTCAGTCTTCTGTGGTATGTTTCTGAAATCCCCAAAATGTTCCTTTTTCATCTAAAAGCCTTAACCCTAGGACTGGGAGAACTGGGAGATGATGTTTTACTACCAAAACGTGGTGTTTTGGAGAGGAATGGGGGCATCTCGTTCCCAGCTTCCAACTCCTGCCAGGCTCCTGGCAGAGTGGCAGAATACATTCAGGCTTTCACCTGGAAAAACTGTTTTTTAAAAAATTCTCCCCAAAAGTCTCAGATTTTCAGAATCTTCTGTCAGTCCTACTACTTCATCATTCTTATTGCACATTTAGGACGTGTTGTCTCTGAAAACGCTTCCTTTGTATAATATTTTTCAAGTGATCTTGCCAATAATTAAGCATGTCTGTAAAAGTTCTGTTATTGTAATTCATATCTTATCCTGTCCAAAATCCACTGCAGAGAGTGCAGCCAAGTGGGCAGCAGCTCAGCCTTTGGGTGAACTGTTTTCCAGTTGATAAGGCTGAGAAGGTAAAGCTGACCTGAAATGCCCTGTTTTTGGGGACAGAAGCCTTTCAGAGCAGCATTTCCAGAGCTGCTGAGATGGGAGAGATGCAGGAGGGGAGCCTGGCTCCCAGATTGACAGGACAATCCTGTCCGTAGGGACATTGTCTTCCAGATCCCAAACACTTAACCCTCCAAAACTCCTCTCTGATGTCACAAATTACACTTATAAAAGGTGAAACATTAGCTCATATAATCTGGCATAACAGTAATTTACCTGAATATACAGCAAAACCAGTTCTGTTTTTTTCCATGTCATTTTCCTGCCAGTTGAAGAGTTTCAGGATACTCGGGGGCACAGAAATGAAAAGATGAACTCTACTCCTGAGCAGAATGCCAACACCAAGACTGATTACTGCTTAATTCCTAGGGGAAAACAGAGGTGTGCCCAGTCAGGGCTCTAGCCAAGGGCTTCACAGCTCACCGTGACGGTCACAGGAGGCTGAGCACCGCCCCTTGCCAACACAACCGGCCCGTGCTCTTCCTCCTCCACCTGAACTGGGCATGGGGCAGTGCACTGGAAAGGGTTTTCATCCTCAGGAGTAACGAAATTACCTGCAGATAAGTGAATGAAATACTTCATAGTATATTGTATCGATTATATGATATATTATAATATATCATATATATTAATATGTATTATATAATAATATAATTTTCATATCAACATGAAAATTCACTACATGCTGTCTGCTTTGTTTACGCCCCATTTCAGGAACAAGTGACATTAGCCAGGCTCATGACCAGGTTCCACCAGGGTGTATTTTTTCCCCCTGGTTGTTTTCTCAAAAACTCACTGTCAAGTGATCAGAGAAAAATGTAAAAGTGTAAAATCTTTTAAACTGATGTTAGTTTAAAGGGGTCTTAGTTTGGATGACCTGCACCCGCTTGGAGCTTCTCTGCCAAGACCAGCCCAGCAACCCAGCACAAAGGTGGGACACCATCAGCAGAGGGTGGCTGAACTCGGACCACACGTTACCTGGAGCTCAGCTGGACGCGTTTTTGCTGGTTTTGATCCAGCCTGGGCAGAAGAGGAGCCAGCATTGGGGCAGGTCCTTGTCAAGGGATCCAGAAGCGAGCTGCTGGCGATGGGGGGAGAAGGGTGATCCCACCGGGGCAGGGTGGTCAGCGGGCTGAACGCAGGCAGGAGGACAGGCATGGAGGGTGACAACACTTATACATCATGACTTACATTTCCAGAAAAGCCAAGATGGAAATTATTTCCCAAGTCTGGTAGCCCAACCCTGGTAGCAGTAGCCCCGAGAAGATCACCCCAGCAAGGGCAGTCCAGCTGTGAGACAGAGCCAAAGCAACACCTCCAGCACCGCTCCCCTGCCGGCAGCCCGGCCAGATGTGTGCCTGCCCCTGGGGCTCGAGCACTTCTGTAATTTGTAACAGTCTCCAGGCTGCTCTCATTTAGGCTGGGGCCGATGCACAGCTCGCTTCAGACAGAGTTCAAAGGCTGCCCTGAGCTGCTCGGCATGCGGGCTACCATCCACTAGCCAGATTTGGCTTCCCCATGGTGGGCTATCTCATACAAACGGGGCTGGTGACCGTCTGGCTGCTCTAATGGGCCACCAAACGGTCCCTCGAACCTCCCCCAGGTGTCCTGAGGAGTACTGCTCTGCATCACCTCTCTGCAACGTACAGATCCGCCCAGATT
>NW_010099580.1:12893-33293 GCF_000699245.1 Pterocles gutturalis | reverse complement strand
CACTTGCTCTTGTTAAATTGCATTAACACCTGCTCACAAGAAACAGAAATGCCATTCTGTATTTGCTCTAAGTATGTATGACTCCTTTTCTACTATGTATGTAAATATATTTTACAAAATCCTTCCTTTGCACACTCAAAAACCATGGATGATTGATGCAGCATTAAAATATCTGAACCAAAAAAGACCTAGAACAATGGTACCAAGGTATGCACGACTGGCCTCACGTGAATTTTGCATTATTCACATGTTATATAAAGAAAAATGTAACTGTTAAAGATCATGGCAATATTGTGTGTTGTGTTGGTGTGCTACATATGGCTTTGCACTTTGTTATCATGAGTCATTCATAGTCATCTTTTAAAAGAGTAGAAAATCTATTGATGAGAGTCACAGTGGCATGCTCAATGCTTTAACTGTCCATTGGATAAAAGTCACATAGATGAGAGGTATTGATACAACACCTCTTGTCACTATAAATAATCAGTCCTTGGTAGAGATAGTCAGAGAGAAGTAATTGTCTGAAGCATAAATGCTGCAAAATTTCTAAGTAAAATTGTTAGTACTGAAGAATCACTGCTCGTGAATAGAGATCACAATGTACTCAGAGACAGCATTGCTGTCTGAATAAAAAACACAAACAAGAATTCCACTGTAGAGATTGCAATTTAAAACAGGTGAAATAAAATATATAATTAAGTATTTAAAACAGCTATTAAAAAAATATCAAAGGACCTGCCGAAAGGACGAAATGGTTCTAAGTGACGAGAATAGTGCTTAAGACGGGAACACTTCAGAGAGGGTGCATATCAGCTTATAAAAAGAGCTTAAGAGATCAGTAAATTCTGGGATGTTCAAAGAGCAGTGCAAAAAAAAAAAAAAGTGAAAAAAGGAATAAGGAGGAAAAGGCTTAAAAGACAGAACATTTTGTTCAAATACAATCTAGAGGAAAAAAAAAATCTAGCCCATAATGTTAAAATGCCATGTGTTAGGCCAACAAAGACTCTGACTAAAAAACTTACTCAAATCTATGGGGCCAGTGTATATAATCAAGACATAAAAATGATGGACAAGGAAGAGGACACCAAGGCTGAAAATTAATTCCTCACTTCATCTTTCCCCACAGGAAGACTTAGGGAGGTTCTCACGCTGGCAAAGAAACAATTTGGAGGAACTGTCTCAAGTACAGTGTCAATAGGAGAGATTTGAGAACAAATCAATAAAATGAGCAAATAAAGTGCAAGGAATAAATAAAGTTGTAAAGCAATTCCAGCATGAAATTTCCACACTATGAATTATGGTATTTCATTTCAGACATAATCAGCACCAGAAGAATGAGAAGTGGCAACTAAGGGGCAGGTTTTACTACAGGATTCTGAAGAGGACCAGGAACCCCCAGCCACTCTGTGACATTTCAACTGGGCAATGTAATAGGGGCAAACTATACTGAAGAACACAATTAGTATACATATAGCCAAATAACAGGAAATGGCTTTTGAAAGAGCACTCACATGTGATAAATCTTTTACAATTATTTTGAAGAGTCCCACTGGGTTCCTAAGTGCATGACCAGGGATAAACAAAATGAAGCTGCATCACAGAGAGTATAGTCCAGTGGATGTGCAGCCATGCTGCACATGGATTTCCAAAAGCCTTAGTGAAGGTCTTTCAGGAGGGTCCACTAAGGAAATGAAACTGCTGCAGAGTAAGAGAGAATATTTCCTGTGGACCAGTTAAAAGACAGGAAGCAAAAGGCTGGAATACATGTTTAAATTTCACAGTGGAGAGAAGTCACAAATAAGAGTTCCTCAGATGTACTCTGGAATCTGGGCTTTGAATTATGGATGTACATCAGCTAGAAATCTGTGGCTAATACTAAATCATTCAGGAGGGTAAAAACAAAATATCAGTGTAAAGAGTTGCAGAGAGATCATATGATATTGAGTGAATGAATGACAGAAAGGCAGGTGAAACTTAACCGAATTCAACATTGATACGCTTCACAGGGAGGCACTAAACTACGTCCTAAATTTACACATTCAGTGACAAACTAGTCAGCTCTGAAGCTAGCTCTTACTACTCAGAAAATATATCTTGGGCTTATTGTATACAGTTCTGCACAAACATTGCCTCACTGCTCAGTACAAATAAAATGAACTAAATAAATTACTAGGAACCGTTAAGAAAGGAATAGAAATAACTGTAAAGAACCTTATCACGACATCATGTAAATAGGAAGCATTGTGGTCAGAGCTAGACAAGAGCAGTTTATGGTTTTAGTCTCCCAATCTCAAAAATAAAAACCTGAAAAAGACATAGAAAAAGGCAACCAGGATCATCAAAGATATGGGACAGTATCCATACTCCTCAAAGAGTGACTAAGCAATTTTCTGCACGAAAATGAGGTGACTGATAGGGTACTATGGTTAATACCTAGAAAATCATTAATATGACTTAGAAAGTGAAGAAAGAACAATTATTTGCTGTTTCAGTACAAGAACTGAGGTCAAGTAGCAGATTTAAAACAAAGAAATAAAGTACTATTTCACACAATGCACAATTAAAAAGTAAACCCTATTGCTACAGAATAACCAAAATGTAACAAGATTCAAAAAGTAAATGGAAAAAATAATGAAAGAAGAAGTGGTCAAGGATTACTAAACAGAAGAAATTGACTCAGGAAGTCCCTAAAATTCCATTAGCTGAAATACAATGGGGAAGATTTCTCGTCCACATCTCATTTTTTCCGTAAGCATTCATTAGTGGTCACTGTCACTTCAACAGGCTCCACGATGTCTCTTCTGACTCTTCTTCAGAAAGTTTGGCTCCAACAAGACTAAATTGTGATCAGAGACAAAATGAACTTCCAATGCATAACCTCCCTTTCTTTATTTGATTTTACCATTGTTTTTCACTAGCTAAGCCAGCTTTGATTTGAACTGGTGTGTAAGAAGAAAATAGATGCCAGAATTTTGTTGCGTATAAACAAAACTGTAGAAGTGGAATCTTAAGAGAGTCCAAGAACCAACAGTAGACTCTATAGTTGTCATACACCTCAAGATTCATCAAGACTCTCTAGTTTGTCATTTGGTCGCTGGGTTTACAAGTAGTGCCAGGATTTACAGTTACTTAAAACTGGTGTGTAATCAGTACAGAAGAAAGCAATGCAGCTCTGTAGAAGTGATGCAGCTTTGTAGGAGGATATTGACTGCAGCTTATTACAAAGGTCTAAGAAAGTAAATAATAATTACTTTAGATTTTGTGCTTGTGCAAATTTTGAAAAACAGCATGTCACAGCTGTGCAATACATACCAGCTGGCTCTCTGTTACCACAGGTGCCGATTTGTAAAGGTTGGCCTGCAAAAAAGGTAAATATAGACAGTATTACATACAATATCATAGTGATTATAGTGGTGACAGAAGAAAAATCCATGGACAGCAGTATGCTTAGGTACAGAAGCTTTTACCACTGATGCAGTGACATACAATTAGTAAGAGAAATCAAAATACTGTATTTTCCAGTTTATTTCTGGGTATAATCAAATATGAATGCCTGTTTTTAAAATTTTAGGGATTTTTTTTCCAAGGGCAACAAAATTTCACTTTTTTATCTTGATCTAGTCTTGAAATGCAAATCCTGACATTTCTGAGCCTGCCATTGTCTGTTAATTTAATAGCATCAGTATTAGTAAGACTATCAATTGTAACAGGAGCTCAGTTCAACCTTCTCATCCTTCATTATGAAAACCAGAACAATCCTACTCAAGCATTACTTTTCTTTTTCTAAGTATACATTGTACAGCAGAAGACCTATTTTCCAGATCAAGCGTAAACGTGATGAACGCAAAGTATTTGTGTGTGTATGTGAAATAGCCACGTGCCACATGCTTACTCGCCCATGTTATGGTGAGATTCAGAATTTCTGAATCTCAATCAACTCCATCAAGCTCTGTAGGAGTTCCACTGAATAATAGTGTTTCTGTACACCTAACATGCCCTTCCTTGATGTAGGTGTGAATTGGAGGCCTTGAGACTCCAAAATGTGAATATTCTTCAGTATGGTGGCAAAAAAAGTATTAGATATAATGGTTAGATGTTACAGCTGTCGAAAACCAGTCAGTGCCATTACAACCTCATGGTGGAGGACCGTGCTCTTCACTGAGAGTACTTACATCTCTGAACACAGCCACCAGTGGAGGAAACCCTCCCACCCACACAGGAACAGCTGTGATTTAGCACTAAATCTACAAGAACTACATCTTCTGCCCTTTACAGAGTAAACCAGAGTTTTTACTACTGGTTACTTACATACTATGGATTCTCTTTCATACCATTAACCAAGTGTGACGACCAATCTCATTGTCAGCTTAAAGACATCAAAGCACTTCGGAATGATCTACAGATACAAGCAGGCTGGAATTAAATTCTCTAACTTCAGTGGTGCAAACTAAGAGCAAATCTCATTTCAAAGGGGTTACCTGAAATGTATATAAGCACAGCAGACCACAGACACAGAAAATCAGTACTGTTTTCTGCATGTCTGTGCATTTTTAGCTGCTTCGTGTTCTCTGATTTTTTCACTTATGTGTCATTTCTATAACACTTAAAAAGGATTTTTTTTTAGTATAGAACTGTCAAGAAGAGCAAAAATGTCAATCATATGCAATGTAATTATTCCAATTAATCATGAGAAATTATTTTTTAAATAGTTGTAAGGTGGACTAAATGACAAAATTATAAATTTGCTTGAACCTGAAATTAATAAATGTTTTGTTGGTGACAGTATTTACATGGAAACACAATGACTAAGTATATATATATTAGGGCACTCAATAGCCATAAAAGTAATTTATGTAGAGAATGACTATATTATTATTACAAATGAGCAGTATCATCTCTAAAGCCAACAAGAGATGCACTACTATAAAATGGTGAATGAGATCATATCAAAGACCATACATTTTAAAATGTTGTTAAATGACAGCTGTAGTACTTAGTTGTCAGTTGGTACAAACTACTGTAACTTCACTGAAGTCAGACCTTTTTCCCCACTTCTGTACACTCCCTTGTTATTGTATAATCATTTACATCCATTAGTTTTAGGGGCTGGAGAGCTGCACTGGAGTGGCATTAAATATACTCTGTTCTCACAGACTACCTCCGAAACATGGTCTTTTATTTAATTAAAAAGCTCTCCTACAATATCCTTTCTAATTAGTATGAGCCAGCACAATCTGTCAAGTAAAAATCACAGTATGCAATAAAATATGCATACCGCCACATTCAAGAAGCAAAATTGAATTGATCAGTCAAGCATTGTGCTGGCATAAAACTGGGAGGCCTCTATTGCTTTGCCAGCACTTTGATTTGAGGTTCAATAGCAATGCTAAATGATGAATAGTAAGCAGAGATTTCCCACCACATGTCTAAATGAGTTGTAAGTAAAATATAGAACCTGCAGTAACTGAGTGTGCCAGTGAGAATTAGAATGTTAATTGGGTTTAATGTTTCAGTAATTGAGCAGATGACTCAATCCAGAGATTTTCTTTATATGTTGGAACATCTGTATATGTGACAAAACAGCTTCTATTCATCTAACACTAAACTGTGGGGTTTCAGCCAGCTCTGTACCTTGGAAATAAAAGTTTCGGTCAACCCCAGATTTTGATGGATAAGCAAGAACTAAAGGACTTCTACCAAAGCAAGTCCCCTCCAGTGTAGGCTGAGTCCAAACAAATGTACCTTGCAGCACCCATAATAGTCTGTTTGCCAAATAGCTGAGCTCTTGCTCCATGCTCAAAACAAACAACCAAGCGGTGTGTGAAACACACACACAGGTAAAATTCTCAATAAACAGAGCACTGAAGAGCACCTGGCCATGATGGATTTACAGCAGTGGGAAGATATCTCAAGTCTCAACTGCCAATGCTCTAACATACTCACTTCTCTGTACTAGTCAACACCTCATGTCAAGAGAAGATGCCTGTGCAGGCTCACCCAATATTGTAGCAAGAGCAGACAAATTAGACATTTCTGCACACAAAACATAATTTTAAAAATGCTTACATATCTGGTTTCACGCCCAGCTGCTCTCTGCAGTGTTGCTGACACCTTTTACAAAATAAATAAATATATTAAGAGCAAAGAGTTACTGTGAGGAGTGACTCAAAGAGATTTACATCATTGTGACAAGTTATTAACTGCTCAAATTCAAGAAAACTACAGTTTCCAGAAAGATTCATGTGATATATAAGAGTAAGGCAGATTAAAGTTCTGCTTGTTTATTGTAGAAAATACTATTTAATTTTTACTACTTTAAAACATTGCTCCCATTCTATTGAGGGTGGCATTTAGATTATCCCTGAGAATTCTCATAACAAAATGCTTATTATTAGATGGCCATAGCTGTGGTTGCCCCATTAAATTTAAGCTACGTTTGCTCACGAAATAATGTGAAATGGTGCCTTTCCATGTTCTTATTTCCAAGAACTTATTTCATCTGACTGATTTATGCTACTTCATCTGACTGATCTATGCTATTTCTGAAGCATTTACTTATAAACTCTTTTTACCTCACTGTCTACAAATCTCTTTTATCCTCAGTTTAAGCACTCTGCTCTCTCATTCTGAGGTGCTCACAACCTTTAGCTTGGTCCTTGTGCTGCATCCTGTTAAACTCACCTTCTGCCCCCTTTATTTGGTTTCATGACCACCAACAGATGCCTTCTGTTTGGTCAAAGCTCAATACTCAGCTGCCCAAGGAAGTAGGTTTTGGATGCTATAGCTCAACTCAGTAGCAGCATCTTGACCACTTCGGATTCAGCGCAAGCTTTGGAAAACCTTCAGTCAGGAACAGTCTCTGCCTGCTTCTTCAGCTACTAGCATGTTTCCATCTTTCAGCTGCCTGAAGCCTGATTCACCACTGAGTGCTGGTTGACAGAAGTAACTTCAAAAATGAAATTTGAACTTGAAATATATATTGAATATAGCCACTCAGGAGTGCTGCTTCTGTGCCCTATTTTTGCATGGTGAACTGGACACTGTGCGGGATGCTTCAAATGCATTAACTTTTTGACGCGTTTCTCTGCCAAAAATCCCTTTCCTCCTGTTTCCAGTTGGATTTCTGCCATTTTCACTTTCCTATAGCTGCCAGAACCAACTTAAATTTACCTGGGGCAAACTGAGTGCAGGACCCTCTTCCCTTGGTCAGTCAGCCTGCTGAATGCAGAAAGCACACTGACATAACTTAGTGAAACCAGAATTTTAACACCAGTATAGAAAGTTATCCCTGCCTCTCACTGTCTCTTGCTGACTTATCCAGGGTACATGGATGCAGCAGACTTCCCTCTCCTGTGAGGAGCAACAGTTAAAAGGAAATCAGTACTTGAGAGCAAGTCTACTTATTCATTTAATTATCCTCCTGACTGGAGGGCTACAGTTCTGTCCTTCCATGTGTTTGAAACCACCAGACACTTCTACTGATGTTGCATCCCTCAGCTGCAGCTTTCTGTTGCTTATGGCTTTACTGTTGCCATAAGCTCTACTGTGATTTTCTTTGCCTTGGTATCTACTTAGAAAGAGCCCTTGGTGCGTGGGTGGCTTGTTGACCTACCTTGCCAACATCTGACTCCATGCTCATCTGCAGAAAACTTGGAGAAGATTCACATCGACGCTGGAAAATCATTTCCAACAGAGAATACACTTATTAATTGCAAGAGACAAAAAGAAAGAAAGAGACAAAATCAGTCCCACACCCACACAGTGATGGGTTACCATCGTCAATGGGTCCTGCAGGACTTGATCAATGACAGCACATAGCTCTTCTGTTTGTTGTCTGAGCTGGGCAGGGGAGCACATCTGAAAAAGGACACATCACCCAGTTAACCTCTGCTTTTTGTCTTCAATTAGAGATTTGAAAGACATATACCAGAACTACCTCTGAATGGGTGTCCAGAGCAGTGCCTTCAGTCACACTAGCAGTCTTGATTGGCTCTTCTAATGCCTGCAATTGAAAAGATTTCCATGTGAGTTCAAAATTTTAAAAACCAAGCAATACTGTGTTTCCAAATGTGGCATTTTTCATTTCACAGTGGAAAAAAGGAAAAAGAATAAATTACAGGCCTAGTAAGGTTCTTCAGGTTACCATCTTCTGATTCTGAGTTAGAAGAGGTGGCTGGTTGCAGAGAGGGAGAGAGTTAGGTGAGTTGTCTCTACTTTCAGAGATCGGAAACTACCAGTTCAAAATTGCCTTTTCCTTCAACAATGCCCCCCTCCTTTGCAGTGAGCGTAACGCAATGGCTGTATCGCAGTGAATGTGCGCGTGTGCCACCGAGGCGTGGGATGGCTGCCTGCCGCCCACCATCAGGGGAAAGCCACCAGCCGTAGGCAGGGGGGAAAGGGGGGGGGGTGGTGGCCTGCCGCCCACCATGGGGGAAACGCCCCCAGCCGTAGGCAGGCGGACAAGGTGGGGGGCTGAGCATGCAGGAGGCACCTTTGTTTCCTCCAATAGCTGCTTCCTTTACAAAGTGCCTTCTGTGTAAAGAGGATGGTGATTCCACATTACAACAGAAACAGTGCTTGACATTTTTGGACTTTAGCCCAAAATCAGAATTGTATGAAGTGAAATATGTTCTATACAGATGTGATATTGCACTAAAACACAGCTGGTCTAAGCAGGTACGCAGTCTCTCCAAAACAAAACACAAGCTTCTTGTGCTTGGCTGCATCTCCCACTTTCCTACGCCTGTACTTAGAGCAGGTTTGAGAATAGTGGGAAGCAGTTTGCTGATCCCCCCACTTTATCAGGAAACTCACAAAACACCCTCAAAAGCCAAACTCTAGTGCTCAGTTCCCTTTTCATCTCTGTCCAGAGTCTGCGAGGCACACTCTCACTGCCATCACCCATTTTTGCTTTGAAGGAATTTTCAAATAGACTCCATGCCGAGACCAAAAATTACTCTGGAAGACTGCTGATGCATGAAGCTGGACTACAGGGGAGGCACCAGCAGGGTTTGTGGATTTTTTGTTTAACACATTATTTTTTTCTGAAGTTTCATTTTGCTAGTTATTTGCAAAAAAGAAAAAAAAAACCAACATTCTAGTAATTCCAGTAAAGCACTTTTTCATGTATGTGGGATTCTGTGGGAACACACTGATCCCAGTGAGGTAGTGATCAGTCATGGAAGACATAGATGGAGCTGGGAGGAAAATGTCAGAATCTTTAAAAAAAAAAAAAAAAACAAAAACCCAAAACAACAAAAAACATTTTAAAAGCCCATATATTAAGTCATTGTTTCTGATTTTAATTATAATTAGTACAATTTTTTTTTTCTCTCCTTGCCAAGCTACTGGCTGGGCATACATCTACATATGTGTAACTAAAATGTTAATGACAATTTACTTTTAATATCATTTTAATCCCATCCACAAATGACCCTGCTCAGAAGCATTTTTATGGAACACCATGTCTTCTGTCAGAAAGTACAGAAAAAATGAAGAGCAGTTTCTTTCCAAACACATTTCTTCCCTCCTCTCCAGCTTTAGACAAACCGGTTGGCCTTAGAGTAGTTCTGGTTCAAAAGAAAAAAAGTGAAAGAATGATTATTTTTTACATACAGAAATTAATCTAATCTTATCCCAAGACAGAAGGTGAAAGATATATAGTCTTTCTCATCTCTGATATCTCATCACTGTTACCCAGCTGAACTCTCAGATCAACAGACAGCCCTGCAAAAGAAGAGGGCTCAGCTAAAGAGGGCTCAGCAGTACTGTGTCCCCAGTTCAGCTTCAGTCAAGATTACATCCTCCTGGTAAACATAAAATGAAGTGGTAAAATGAAGTAGAAGAGTCATTTATGAGGGCCAGGATTGCCAAAGCAGCCTGGTGTAGAGAAATAATGAGTCTTAATGTGAGTTAGGAAAAACAAGTTTTAATCAGTCATGGGTTCAGAATGGAGAAGTTGCCAAGCTTCTCAAAACCCCCAAGAAATCAGTAGGGTAATCAACATTTAAAAGTACTTGTTAAGAGAAAATATGTGTTTTTGTTTCGTACCCACTTCACCAGAGCAGTGGGAGAGGGTGAACACAACCAGGAAACACCTACCCAGGAGCTACTGAGGAATCTTTCTAGAGGAACTACACCCACACCTACAAGTCTCTGTTCAGAACCAAGACTCTGGATAATTTAAGTATCGAACATCCATCAGTTCCAGTAGAAACTGAGAGCCCAAATATCTTTGCATTTTGGAGCCTTCACTGACTGAAGAACTCAGGTGAGCACAGCACCAAGACCTGTGCACTCTGCAGTCCCTCTGAGACACAGCCATCATGCAGGAGCTACACTAGAGAATGCTGCAGTGTTCTTTTCCCTTTTTGAACCTTTGTAAAGTGAAATTTTAATATTCAAAATGATCCATCTGATTTATTTTAGTGTTATTTTGTCTCTTTTTTCTTTTTTTTTCTTTTTTTTTTTTTTTCTCTGTTTGAACAGTCCAAGTCCTCCAAAGAAAGAGAAGAAATAAAGAGAACTAGACTTTAGGCATCCCTATCACCTTTACAAAGAAAAAAGATTCTGTTTAGTCTGTTGCTAGATTTTCAAAGTACAACTCTATCTTCTTCCCTCAGTGCCTTTTTTTTTTACACAGAGAAAAATACGAGATTAAAAAAGTACGACTAGAGTTTTCAAACTCATTACTGGACTTATCATGAAATAATGTTATGATTAATTTAAAACATTAGTATTATCTACAGTACTGTTGATTAGTGCTATCAGCAGTATTCAAGCTTCACTTCCTATGCTGATGGTCTAATATCAAAAGTGGAACATTCCTATTTAGGCATTTGAATTTTTTTTATTATGTATGAAAAACAATAGTGGGACCACAATTTAAAAGAAGGGTGCAATTTAGAGAATGAAAATGTATTTGTGACAGAATGTAAGTGTTTAGATGGAATAACCAGTTGATGAACCATGATTTTTTCCTTGCAAAATGCAACTTTGCAAGTGTGATGCATATATGCCATTGATGTCAGTGATGACTACAATCCTTCCCTCCTCTTTCCCCTAAGCTATTTGATTGCTAAAGCTGTATCAGAGCTGAAAGGTAACTGGCAAATGATCCAAACAGGATATCCAATATTTTGTTAGAAGAACAAAAGCTCTTGGCAACATATAGGAAATACAGAATATTGTTTCATCCACCAATGAATCACATCAATAACAGGAGAAAAAAATGAATACTTCAAGCTGGATCTGACACAGCTTTGTTCTTACTGTATTGTGAAAACCCTGGGCTGAGCAAAAGCCAAGAATCTTCCTCTTATTTCTCTTGCATATTTTTCCCATTAGTATCCTTTTCTAAGCCCTCAGTACATGCAAAAAAATCCCTGCGTATAACAGAACTTCGCATTCTACGAGTTCCTTTAATTTATTCCTTGAAGATCCTGAGAGACGATGCTGAAAAGACCTGACTACTTTTCCTCTTATAAAATAATTACTATTAAATGCTGCAAGGCCTTTGACAGAAAGAATGAGCTCATATCCTGCTCGTACATTGGCACACTTGGTCATTATTACAGACAAACTAGCTCCTTTATGACTCAACGACTGCACAGGTGATTTCCTTTCTTTCTTACCGCTAGGTACTGATCTCTAGCCTTGAGGAGCATTTTGACTTGAACACATAGTCTGGATGCAAGAAATTCACCTCGTAAGAGCACACCAAAAAATACATTTTTTTAATCAAAATATTCACAACAAAATGTTGTCAGAAATTCTCCTGGCGTGCTTGATAATAGCTAATTGTCCAGCAGTTAGGTCTACCATCTGAGACTGGGAAAAATTTTTTCCTGCTGTATGATTTCAAGGAGGGACTTCAGTCTGTGTTTGCCGTATCAATCTCTATACCAAAGGACGTTTAACAATACAATAGGCAAGAGTTCCTTCAAGGCAAGGACTTAAAGCTAGGTCTCCAATGTAGCATATCACTGCCATATTTGCTCAGCTGCATTTCTTTCTTTTTCATGAAAAAAAAAAATCCTCATTTTCCTTCTGCATGAGGAGGAAAACACTTTTTTTTTTTTTTTTCTCCAAATCTCTCTGTAAGGAGTATGTACCACACTTCTGGCATTCCACTATGTAGGTGATGATGAGATGCAATTACTAGGTCTTTGGAGTGGTCCTAGAAGTGTAACATCATCTGGAAAGACTGTTTTAGACTGTCTTGAAGAGTCTCATTAGCCAAATGGCACTTTAGCAAGAGAAAATGTGAAAAACAGCCATGTAGAGACAAAATCAATAACCTGAAATAACACAGATTTTTTCCTACATTTGTATAAATTTGAAATTATAGTTCTGTAGTTGTAATTGCTTCATAAATACAAGCCAGAAAAGTCAACAGTGCTTTCATTTTGCAACTCTTCCGTCCCTAGACATTTATACCTAGTGCTTTTCGAAGACCTGGTAAGTGTGGGATAAGCCATCTATGAAGCAGATCCAAATTGCCCTGAGTAGCCCTTGCTGTAGACCAAGGACCACTCTATTGTTCAGAGAATACTTTTTTGATTTGCAATTCCAAGATGTCCAACAGAGTTTTGGGGTTACACCTCAAATTTTACAGAGTTTTGAAGATGAAGTAGGCTCTGGTTTAAGACACTACCATTCTTAAAGTTAAGAATTTTTCTGTAGTTCCCTGAAATAAACTCTTCATCACTATCTAGCTTGAGTGAAATACACTTTTATAGATATTTGATAAATAAAATCTCAAAAGAATAGATGCATTACCTTTTAAATACTACCTGATTAGGAACGGAATTTTGAATTAGACTGTGATCACTTCTATGCAACTACAGAAGCTATGCAAGAATGAATTTCAGTAGAGGGGTGACTCACTGATTCAACTTTAATAAGGCCAGAAGGAACCACAGTGGTCACCTACTCTGACCTTTTCTTTAAACCACAGAACTGCCTGGAATTACTGTACAAAGTGCCAGAAAAGTGTCCTGTCTTGATTTTTCAATTTCTGTGATAAAGAGCCCATTTCAAACTCCGGAATTTTTTTCTAATGGATAATTAATTCTTTCTGCTAAACTTTTGCCTTATGCCTACATTTAAGTTGCCTAGCTTCCTCTTCTAGCCCATAGATCCTATCCTATGTAGGGCTGAAAAGCTCATTACCCCAGTCTGTGGACCTGCCTCATCACTATGAAACTCTGTGGTTCTGATGGCACTACTGACTGACCATAGTTACCGCCACCTCATTGTCACCATCTCTTCTCTCCTTGCTCAGGCACTGGGGAGCTGTGCCCTTGCTGGTGAGGACACTATCCTGCCAGCCTTGCTGTCACCCTGGATCCTGTTTCACAGTCCCCAGGGAGCAGCCCACTGTCGCTGCTCCCCGACAGAGTCTGACCATGCTGAGGTTAAGTCCCTTAAAAACAAGTTTTTGCTTTTCTGGCTGTGAAGGAAGCTGCAGCCCAAACTTCCAAGAGATGCCCTGGATTGGGCTTTTTTCCGAGCAGAGCACAGGCGATGTGAGGAACATCAGGATCATACAAAGTCAAACAGCCGGAAAGCAAGCCAGTTATGAGATTCGATGAGATTAAGCCGCTTCTGGGCTTGCCAAAGTATACACATATATGGTCAATAAGCCTTTTCTGCTCTGCTAATAAGCACAGATTTGAACAACTCACTTTGAGTAAGAGTACTGGAGGATAAGAATGTGTTCTAGGAAAAGATTATTAAGATTATGATAGCCTAATGGTTTAATAAGGAGAAGCTGAAAAATGCTGGCTGAAATAAAGCATCTACACACACATAAAAGAAAAAAATTACTTGAGAAAGAAAGTTAGACACAAGGAGACAATTTAGAGGCAGACAAAGCATTTTACCTTACATGACGTATCGATGGCAGTTTTCTGTCATGGGATCTAATTAATACTGCCCATGAATTGTCACTAGGATCAGCCACATCACAGTGGTGACTAATCTTATTTCTCATGACCACTCAAACTAAGTAATATCATTACTCACACAGTGGAAAAAGTTGACTTCCGAGAATGTGCATTTCTAATTCAATCACATAGCAAAACACTTTTTTATCACTTAGGCAGATTATGTTTTCTTAATCATGCATACTTCTCAGTAGTATCTGTGCCTCGCAGATGTTATGTGCCTTCCTTCCTTGCTAAAAAAAAAAAGCCCCTCGAAAACTTTTTCTCCCCATAACTATTATATTCATCTTAATAAATCATCGCTTATGTAGCTAAAATCTTACTGTCTTGAATCTCTTTAATCCAGTGCATAAAATGCATTCCATAAAATAGGAGCAACATAATTACTGTAATTGAGCTACACGAGTTCCTTCCTGGTTGTCTCCCAGTATTTTTGAGGAGAATACTTGGATATTAGGGCTTGGTACAATGGGTCCTGTGTGTGCCATGTGACTCCTTCATGCTTCGTTAAGAGCCATACTCCAAATGCATGTTAGGTAACACAACAAGACTGACAGGAGTGCTGTAATTAGCTCCTGGTATGGATCAATAGGAGATTATTGTCCATAATTCCCAGAATGAGAGCAAGTGCGCAGTCAGGCCATGCTGAAACATAGAGTTTTTAGAGTAAAGTAGTCATGAGTGTCTCCTGAAAGTAAATCCTGTAGCAGAAATTTGATTTCTTATTAGTTTTACATGACTCTGCTTTCTCTACTGAAGGATACACCAGACCAAGCATTTCCAATAAAACAGTGAATAACCAAAAGTCTCTATCTAAACACAAATATCTTCTGAATCATTACTGTTGCTACAGATACTGGTAGTAGATTGTACTTTTCAGTTTTATATATTGGGAATAAGTAGCACACAACTTGTGAGTCAATGTCCCAGAGAGCACCAGGGAGACCATCAAAAGACAACCCCTTTCTTCTGAAAAAGGGCAGCCAGATGGCTGACATTAACCCTCTAGTTCACATCAAGAGTGTGCTCTCAAAGTGAATACCCTGCTCAAAGTCACCTGCTTGGCTTGACATGCAGAGTAGTGAAGTCTTAAGAGTGCACAAACTGGATGCCTTTTAGATTAAGTCAACTGTGAAGTAGCACTTCAGGAGTTCACCAAATGCTTCCAGCCACTAACAGGCGCTCTGCCCAAACAAAACCCTCCCAAAATACATTCCGTAGGGGTCTGGAATCCCTTGTACCAGCTATTTTCCTCTACAGAGTCATTTCTGTTGGACCACATTGCATGCAAGTGTAGACATAGCCTTCATTAGTTCATTCAAGATTTAAGGAAAGGAAGGATCAGGTTTTATGCAAATAATTTTTAAAGTCATTCAAGATTAAAATAAAATTGTAAAAGACAGGAATGTCCCTTTTTTTGAAAAGAAAAAAAATCTTATTTATAACACTTAACTGATAACTGCTAGATCACAGTCAGTAATGTTTCAAGGATACAATTATCATCTTCAAATTTTTACACAAATTCACCCTCTTCAATGTCTTTAGGTTCTGCAATCTGCTAGTGAAATCACCTGTGCTGTGTATGTGAATGCAGATTTAAATGTGTAGTTAGGAATGCTCTAATCTTAAATTCTGACTAAGTTCCTGCACTAGATCCACAGAAAGATTTTTATGAAAAATCTATAAACTGGATATCAGAGTGATTAAACACTCCTTTAAGCATGTCAGATACTTAGTTCATTATTCATCACAGGAAATTTTTGTTAAACTTAGTTGACTATTCTTTTGTAAAAACTAGTCTGGAAAAAAAATTTAAAAATAGACATTGGTGGGTATTTTGAACCCTTCATGCAAATTTCAAATTTTAAATTGACTTCCAAAGATGCATTATCTAAATAAGTACTATACAACCCAGCCTTTGTTATCTGTGTCTTTGGTAGCAAATAAATGCACTAAAGAGTGATCTTTGGATCTATCATCCTACCCTACAGAAAAGGATTGTTACCCTAAACTACGTACTGGGAACAGACCCCTCGCCCGTGCAGACTATTGAAGTGCTCAGGGAAGTTGTTTGGGAGAGTGGTAGTTAAGGGAAGCTAATGCAGTGGCCAGGACCACTCTCACAATTTAACAGTGCAGCTGGTCAAACATGTGTATCTTCGATTGTTAAATTTACTAGTGTAAGCTGAGCCATTCAATAATCATTAACTGACCAAGACCTACTGATTGGTAGATCCCAGAACAGCAGTGCTCCAGACATTTTCCAATAACAAAACAGACTTTGAGATGTTGCCATAAATGGCAATTCCTTTAGGACACATTTTTACAGTAAATTTATTTGCAGAAATTCAGATTAGTGAAGGATATGATCTTCAGTGGAAAGTGGTTGACCCTGAAAAATGGTTGGAATTACAATCCTGAGTAGTTAGTTCCCAGAGCTTACATTCTGCAATATCCCCCCTAGAAATGTCAGAATATGTACATAAAGTTGAATGGTCCCAAATATACAATGGAATTCCCGTGTCTTTAAGCAAACACTAACCTTCTGTTCCATAAGTAATGTGTTTGTAGGGATTGCTGCAAATGCCTTGTAGCTTGTCTTGATCTTGTACTGCTAAAAGGGTAAACCAGAAAGCAGGAAAAGAAGTAAAACAGGGTAGAAGAGGGAGAGGGAGAGAGAGGGAAGAGAGGGGAGAGGTAGGACAGAATGAACGATGATTCCAATTGTCTTGCAGACAGGTTGCAACAATACAATGCATAAGTATTACCTAGGAAAGCTCTTAGTTAAAAAAAAATCTAGTGTTTCTATTAAGATTTTAAAGGACTGTAACATACATCTTTTGCTTTTAGGAATGAAGCAGGACAAAGCAAATTCCCTGTACCAGCTTATAACTTCTAAAGTGGTTTTTGACCACTTTCTCCAGTCTACTGTCCTTAAATGAATATCAGGAGAGGCTGTGAGGTTTTTTTCAAGTTTGCCTGCTACTTCTGCTAGCACATGCACCTCAACAACTGCTGCTGTGTGGTGTGATCCCAGACCAGTAAGTCAGAGGGATTTATGTGATTGCCTTTAATGAGACTGATTAGGATCCTTAAATGCTGAGTTACTTGCATAAATGGATAGATGATTTAAGTCATGTCACAGCTTTTCATCTGAATAAGTAACTCTACCACTGAAACAAATATTTCAAAATAAATATAGGAACTTTCACACTCTAACCAAGCACAGAGAACTGATAATCTAAACCACACAAAAAGGATGGATTTGGGTACCAAAATTCTAAGATCAGCCTTAAAAATTAATATTTTTAAAATAATTATAATTTAGCCTATATTAGCTTGCCCAGTTATTTTTAACTCCTTAGAAACCATACTTTCTACATTTTCTTTGCAATTATGGAGGTTGAATTTGGTAATTGTTAAAAGATTTGTGAGATTCTTCTATCCTTTCATGAGTTCAAGAGCTAAGATTGTTAATCACATGACAGCTGGAACTTTTTTTTTAAAATCATTTAATAGGGATTCACCATATATTTCCCTTTTCAGCAACATTCTAATAAAAATAATGAATTCATACCATAATAGAGTTTTAAGTTATTGATTTATTATTTCTGTGATAGTTACCCAGAAATAAAGTTACTTGTATATCAGTTCAGGATTTCTAATGTACTGTCGTCTGCAACAGTGAATGCTGGTGCTTGTGAGATAAAAAGCTGAGCAGCACGCTGTACTTTGGGTCATTTCTTTGTTACATTTTCTTTTCTTTTTATCTAATAAAAGTCTCAATGGCAGCAGAGACGCCAAAATTTTAATTCAGATAAAAGAAACTTGTATCATCCTCGCACCACTCTTGAAATGTTGTAGGACACCAACTTTTAATTCTTTCTATACAGAATATTATGTTTGCTGTCAACTTTACTCATATTTATTTCTTAGTCAGAACTTGTAGACTGACAGACATTCAAGAAGTCAATAATCACAATAATCATATTGAATGAACAGTCTGACAAAGCAGTCGAATGCAAATGCCGGAACTGTACATTTTTTTCCCTTTTTTTTTTTTTTTGGAGGGGGGTTGGGTAGTCATTTATATGAGATTTAGTGAATCTAACTCGGATGTCTACCCTTTAGGCAACATCAGTCAAAACTAATGCCATTTATAGTCATTGGCTTTTCTACAGGATAATTCATCTCATCTCAAAATAGACCCCTAGAAAGGTAAAATAAAAACATCCTGTAAATACACCATATTCTCTCCATGAACTATAATAGAATTGTCCAGGTTATGCTTGGATATCTAACTTTCAGATGTCAAAAGTCAAGTGAGTTGAATCCTGCCCTTTGAAAATTTAGACAGAAACACTCTGCTATAAATGTGTGTCATATATATATTTATGTATATACAAAATCTATGTGCAGATAAGACATAAAATCCTATGCAGTGAAGTAAGATGGAAGACCAAAATTCCAAATAATAACACTGGCATACGGACAAAATGTATCCTTGTTTGCTTATAATTGATATTCGAACAATAGAATTATATACTTGAACACGTAAATAAATGCAAAGTCTCCACTAGCCCATGGGATTTTACATATGATGAGATGGGCATCATTTGAAGTTAGTTGTACTGTTACATGAACTAAACAAGGACATACCAGACTTAAAATGTAAAGGTGTCTGTGCTGCTTTAATGTGCTTTATTACTTCCAGATACTACAGAACCTATGAGCAATGTGCTATTGTCATGGTGTCTGAGATGGATGGAAAGTCTTTAACTCAGTTTCTAGTCTATGTGAATATGTTTCTTGACATGTTGCATTACTTAAAATTATTCTTCAATGCCTAAATACATTCAATAATCCGGTTCATAGGAATCTAGCGATACTTTTCAATGGCCATGGACATTTAAATGGCCTGCACCATGGTCCAGTCAGAAGCATACCAATTCCAGCATCAATGCTCGGGCAAATATCAGCCTGGGGAGTTTAGGAGAAAATGTCTTACTTTTCCTGCTCAAATGGTCACCTAGGAGACTCACAGGGCATTGCAAAGTGTGATAGACACATACCTATAAAGACTTAAAGTCAGCAACTAACCATAGTAGTGTAGATTTCCTCGTGAGTAAGCTTTCCTGCTTTATGGTAGGTTTTGCAGCTGTGCTGAGCTCCATGTTGCTACAGTTAGTTTGTTCTTCAGCTGTTTTGGGTAGATCTACATGCATTCCTGTGCTATATTCAAACAGGAAAAATCAAAGAATATGTAGAAATGACACTCTTTGAAACCACTGCAAAGAGTTTTAAAACAGCCAGAAGTTTATACTCTAATCTGTTCCTGCAGAATTAGTGATTTTATCCGTCTCCACTCCATCCTACTGTTCATTTTGCTATATTAGGTCCAATAGGACATTATTAAAGTGAATAAAAGAGGATTTTTATTTCCTGCAGTCACCCGCAGTCCACACTTCACAGTGATCTGTGGATTTATGTTTATATTCACTTTGCAAAACAGTCATATTTTTAAATCATTGGCAGACATAAATATATAAAGCATGGGAAAGCGTATGCTTTTATATATACAAATTAAAACTGTTGAATAAGTTCATAGGTTATTCTTTGATTTGCCTAAATTAGTGCATGCATAGGCATAGACATGTAAAAGCTCACCATTAAACAATCCTTTTTGCATATTTCCTGTGATACCATGCTAATGAAACAGTTTGATGTGAATATCGAAAAGTACTAATGTCAAAATTCTGGTTTAATAAGTGTTGGTTTAATACCTGTCTTTATGTTGCTTCAACCACTGTTGAAGCAACATTAAGGCTGCAAAATTACACATGCCAAAGTCAAGCACCTCTAAATGCTGTGGTTTTCGCTTGACATTCATGTAGGAAACTCATGCATGCAAAAAATGCATCAACAGTCATCACATGGAGCAACCTGCTTTTTTGTCCAGATCTAAAGTTGAGCTGATTCATACTAAAGAGACCTAAATACTGTTTAGGATGTTAATGTTGTCTGTTCTTAATCTTTTCCTTTTTTCTCTAGAAATATACTGAGATTTGAGGCTGAAGCATTGTCGGAGAGCCTGGTACCATCAACACATCAGCACAGCTTGTTGAGCTGTGCCATAAGCTAGGTATGGAAATAAATGAGAGCAGAAGAGTGTTGAATGCACACTATTGTTAACTGTAAGTGAAGTCTCAGCATTGCATTTTAAAGCCACAAGTGACCTTTCCTGCACTGAACACCCAGCTACATTTGATTTAGAGCTTTCAGATCTCCCACACCCCCAGTGGACCCAGCTTTATATCCATGATTAAAAATTGCACCAGACTAACAGTCCAAGTCTGCTAAGCTGGTGGACACTCTCCCAGTCTCAATAGGGTGGTGGGGCAAAGTGCCGCGGTATTGCATGATAAAGCAGAATTAGCAGGAAAAGGGACAG